>NC_047508.1:39344345-39372487 GCF_902827115.2 Pseudochaenichthys georgianus
CAGGAGGTCAGAAATGTATTTTGGGCCTAAACCATTCAGTGCTTTATAAACCAGCAGCAGTATTTTGAAATATATTCTTTGACACACAGGAAGCCAGTGTGAAGACTTCAGAACAGGAGTGATGTGATCCACTTTCTTAGTGTCAGTGAGGACTCGAGCAGCGGCGTTCTGAATCAGCTGCAGCTTTCTAATAGATGTTTTAGTGAGACCTGCAAAGACACCATTACAGTAGTCCAGTCTACTGAAGATAAAAGCATGGACAAGTTTTTCCAAATCCTGCTGTGACATTAGTCTTTTAATCCTAGATATGTTCTTTAGGTGAGAGTAGGCTGATTTAGTAACTGTTTTAATGTGACTGTTGAAACTCAGGTCAGAGTCCATGACTACACCTAGATTTCTGGCTTTATCTGTTGGTTTGAACATTGCAGACTGAAGCTCAGCGCTAACTTTTATACGTTCTGCCTTGGCTCCAAAGACCATTACCTCAGTTTTGTCTTTGTTTAATTGGAGAAAGTTCTGACACATCCAGTCATTGATTTGTTCAATGCACTTACTCAGTGTTTTAACTGGAGAATAGTCTCCTGGTGAAATGGTTATGTAAATGTGTGTGTCATCCGCATAGCTATGGTAACTTATTTTGTTGTTCTTCATTATCTGAGCCAGTGGTAGCATGTAGATGTTAAAGAGAAGAGGCTCCAAGATGGAGCCTTGAGGAACCCCACATGTCATATTTGTCAACTCAGATTTGTATTTACCTACAGAAATGAAGTTGTTTCTGTCCTTTAAGTAGGATTCAAACCAATTTAGAACTGTTTCTAAACAGAAGTGAAACAATATAACCTTATTATGCTAATTTCCAAGTTCATATTTGTATTTTAAGCCTCTACTGTGACACGTTTACATGCTTTAATGTTCAAAAATGTCACAGTTTCCTACCCTTCATGAGTTCGTAGGCTCTGGACACGTCGTACTTCCTGGCGCGGATGAAGCGGAGCAGCATCTCGTCCGGTTTCTCCCCAAACGTGTCCTGCACGCCCTTAGCCAGGTCGTCCCCTCCATCAGCCTTCTCCTTTATGATCTCTCGCAGTTCCTTCACTGCTGACACTTTCTTCTCATCTGTCTCGCTCAGCTCGTCCTTGGCCTGCAGGGGGAGCCACAGTAGACTGTTAGCTCAGAGCTAAACTGTATCTTTGTTTCATACAGTTTAGTGTTAGGGTTTTACTGTTTATTAATGTTGCGAGTACGCACAGTTTGACAATGCTTTGTTTCAATTTGGTTTAATCTGACCTTTTTATTTCCCTGATATTCAGTCTAACCGTGCTTTTGATTGCTCGCGATCTAACTAGCGTAGCCAGCCTTTTACCCTCTGACTGAAGAATACAATATTTAGCCTACCCTGTGATTTGAGTTTGCTTTAAAACTGTTTTAGTGTTGTTTATTAATGCCAGATTATACCTTTGTGCTGTTGAAAATGCAGCATTGTTTTATACTTACAACATTTAAAATCAAATCAACTGTAGTTTAGTTTAGATTAACACGAGGGAAAGTAATGCAGATGGGTTTGTACAGGTGAAACACTGTTACTACAGGAATACAACATTTTGTGAATAAATGTAAGGGTAAACGCAAAGCCTGGCTCTTTTCAGCTAATTTTCTTTTCACTAATCTCTCACTTTGAAAAGAACTAGCTTTGCTTTCTGTATTGATCCTATTATTAGATATAGTTCAATACATCATGAGTAATATATTGAAGTATTGTGATTAAACTCTTAAAGCTGAACTATGTTTTGTGTTCTGATGTTATGGAGTGTTCACCTTCTGCTTGGTGTGGTCCGGCAGGCTGGCGCAGGGTCCGAACACCGGCCCGTGGTCCTTGACGGTGAGACGCTCCAGCTTGGCCCGGAGAGCCTGCTCCTCCTCCGACACCATACGGTAAGTTCCACTCTGAAAAAGATGCAAAAGTATTGTCGTAAAGACTTTTGACTTAATATGTTCGAACAGTAAAGATGAGTTGAATAAAAGCCAATTTTTTTCTAGTCAATGACAACAACAAAAAGTGATAAGAAAGAAAAGAAATGTTGACAAATTAATTTGTTAAAAACTTTTACAGAAATGATTTTCTGTAACTAGGTCATTTTTTATTTGATTTTGTTCACATTAGTAAGACTATCTATTCCAGTGTTCATTGTATTTATTTGACTGGCTTCGATACAGCTTGGTTTTGCACTTCATGACCTTAATGATATATCTTTTTTAATTGTTGAATTGATTTGAACCTCTTTGATGTGGTTGCTTCAAACACACACACACACACACACACACACACACACACACACACACACACACACACACACACACACACACACACACACACACACACACACACACACACACACAGACATATCAGAACTTGATATTCACCAAAAAGTACGGAGGCAAGTTGCAATATAAGTGCTTCATAGTAAGGAGTGGAACAAAACTATTTCTGTCTTTGCAAACTAACAGATCATTGATGTCAGAGCACCGAATCCAATGACTATCAATAATGACAACAATTGTCTCTGCTCAGCAGGCTGTTGCACTTTTGTCCACACCTGAATAAGTTATTTCCACAGTGGATAGTTGATCATAGCAGGAGAAGCACAGGTGTTATTAATAACATTAATAATGGATGCTGGGCCAAATCCAGGGCCCTGCTATTATGGATACTCACTCATGGGGATAGCTTATGTCCCACTGACTGCTAGTAAATCTGGATATCTAAGCTTGTATCTATCGTTGCATTTCATTCTGGATAGAAGCCAAAGACGTTATATAATTCCCTCACAAGACTTTAGTTGTGCCATGTGAGGTTTGAAACACATCTTATCCACGTGAGACACAAATGCCTTTCCACCAGTGTTGCAGGAACAACAATCAATAGACCGCAGTGTTTATTAATCTCCCTCACAAGGCTCCAGTAAAGCCTGTAAAACATGGTAATGGCTACTAGTAGAGATTAGCGGCTAAGGCTACACTAGCTGTGGACGGCATCCACGACAATGGCCTTTGGTGTTGAGAAATGTTGAGCCGCAGCTGACTGAGTCCATGTTGCAGGGAGATTAATACATTTTTCTTTTGGAGCATTACTCAATTTTAGCTCAGTAAATGATCAGCATTGATTAGTTTTCTTGGGGCAAAATAAGCAAGTAAACTCAAAGTGGAAATACTCACAACCACAGCCATGTCTTCTGCTCTTTATGTCAGCTTTGTTCTGTCTGTAAGAAATAGAAAAGGAGGTAAAAATACAAAAACAATTGACACATTGTTCTGCACTGTAATCCCTCTTCATCTCACCCTCTCTGCTGTCACAAGGTACCTTGACTTGGAGCCTATATTTAGCTCTCGTTCATTCCTGGATGAATTATCAGGAGATTTAGGGTCGACAATTTCATAATCAACAGGCTCTCAGTTGTTGTCAAAGCTTAATCTCTTAATACACATTCTGTATGGCCTTCATTGTTGAGAAATTCAGTTTGTATTATTTGTAAAACCAACCTATGTGAAGATTAAAAGTAAAACAGTCTCACAGTGTGTAGTAGCACATGCCTCCTGCTGTTTTAATATGAATCAATTGATTGTTTTACAGACTTTGTATCTGCATCTATTATAACAATTAATTAATTACATGTCACTTGTTAGACGCTTTTATCCAAAGCGACTTACATACTCAGTACTGTGGGCAATCCCCACAGGAGCAATTTGGGGTGAAGTGTCTCAGGGACACAACGACATGCTGACTGCAGTGGGACTCGAACTTGCTATCCTCTGATTCGAAGATCAGCGCACTAGCCCACTACGCCACACGCCATATTAATCACTTCTCAAGTAAAAATACAACCTCTAGCTCTCTGTAGGATGTGTGATGGTACATGTGATTTCTTAACTCACGAAACAAGCAATATGAAGACATTACCTTGGGCTTTTAGCAATTGTGATGGACGTGTTTGAATATTTCTCTACACTAAATGTGTCATTTCACAGACCACACTTTTACAATAACCAGCAGTTTAATAGTGATGAAATAGTCTTTAGTTGCAGCCCTTATTTAATACTTCAACTGAGTGGAAAAAAGTAAATTTGTATGGCTGCAACTTCAATTTCAAAGCCTTTTGCATATTTTTTCACACGTTCCCCTGTAAACAAGCATTAACGGCTGTTTAAAATAAATTACTACTCCATTTATTTGGATTCAGAAGACTAAAAGACCTTCCACCTGCTGTTTTGTCTCACTGCAGCACATTTCAAAGGACAGAATACAAGTGTGTCCGACAGGCATTTTACCCAGATCTGCAGAACTACGAGTGATTGTGGTTCACAGAATGAACCTCATCAGTAAGTCCCATGATGCATCTGCGCAGTCTTATAATAGTCTTCACTTAATATTATCTAGCCCTCAAATACCTCAAGATCCAAGAAGAAAAGTGTGTTAGGGAGTTAAAGGCAGCCTTTTTTTTAACTTCATGCCACTTTATAAGACAACAATGTCAAAATCACTGCAGAGTTACTACAGAGGAGTATTGAACAACTTCAGAGTTTCACAACATCCGAGGAGGAGAAGAGAAGTGAAGCAGCACATCACGGAGAGGACTTACCTGAGGCAGATGTGAGGTTGCTGGCGAGGGCTCGTCTGTGTGGAGCGAGCTGCACGGCTCCTATGATTTGTAGTGCTGGGATTAGTCGCGTCACGCCAGATTACATCCGACTTTTTTTGTTTCCAATCAACATAAAAGTGGCAGAGGGTGGGAGGAAGTGATGGGGAGAGTGTTGGGCCAATAGTGGAGGGTGTCTGGTGATAAAAGGCAGGGCCAGTGCACTTTTCATATGATGTAATTTTAAATACACTACTTTAGGTAAGAGCTGTGGAGGGATTTGGTTGCATTCCAAGGAGACTTGAGTAAAAAGAGTGACCATTGTGACTGCCGACTCGCAGTTTGATTTGGTGAGAGAAGAGAGGTGTTCAAAATGTCTGTTTCACATGTTTAGAGAAATTATATTCAATGCAGTCTGTTTGTGAAATGTTTAATGGGACCAGTAACAGCAACAACAACTATTGGGCTTCCTAGAATGAGCATCCAAAAACGGCTGGGATTTAGATAAAGATAAAGGTCTCTTTGTGTGACTTAAAAAGATGTTTTTCACTTTTTTATTTATTCTCATTTCACCCATATCACAAGGGTTTGGTATTTGCCTTAAGCGCATTCATAGCTGTAAAAGTGAACCCCAAACTATCCAGAACTCCATGTGTTGGGTTCTCACGTAAACATTTTATCAGCATTAGGAGCTGAGAGTAAAGGTTTATATAACGTGATCAGTTCTGTGAGCACTCCATCTAATCGGACACATCTAGATGAATCTCTAGTGATTGAGCCACAGAGAGGTGTGTTAAAAGAAATGAACAAAGACCCACTGGACAGTAAACATAGCCTTTGAGTGAAAAAGTCTTATCAATCACTCCTAAACATTTGTTTTATATTCATATATTCATATTCTGAATCAAACTTGATTTTTATTTATTTTTATTTTATCCGTTTATGTTGTTTTATCCGTAAAGGACTTCGTGGTTTCAAATCAACTTTGTGCACGTATTTAGTAATCCCCAAACACACTCATGATGTCGAGGTGCCACTGATCCACTGAACAAATTCAACTCATGAGAGAAACATGTTGTTTAAGCTTGCACAGAACAATCTCACACAATTGTTTGAGTCTTCGAGTGAAGATGATGCATCACTCGTTGTTTATTTATAACAACATGTATTGTGGGTTTGTATACTGTACTTTAAAGACCCCATAAATACAAATAAAATATGCAAGAGAATGACAAAAGGATTGGTTTGTCCATCCTGGCCGACTAAAAGAAAGAGGATGAGCTTCCTGTAGATAGGAAGAGTACAATTGCAACAGAAACACAACCATTTTTAGTTACAGATGATTTTAAACAAATGAAAACATTGTTATTAAAATATATTCCACTACAGTTCATAGAGCTCTCTAAATCCTACACTCTGGATCTTTAATTCTTCTTTGCATCAAATACTTTTGATTGACCTGAACTGGGAACGCCACAACCAAATGTCGAGCATGCCAAACATCAAGACCACCAGAACAGTCTTGATTTTATTATTTGATAAAAACATACTTGACATATACCTCTGTCCAGTGTTGGAGTTTCTACGATCTGAGTTTCGGATTAGCTGAAAAGAGAACAGGAAGCTTGTTTACAAGTTAACCATGGTATCAGTACCCTTAATGGATGATCAGAAAATAACAAACAAAATCTATCCTGTGGTTGGTTGTATGTCGACCATCTTCCTCTCTCTGACCCTAACACTAACATCACCAACACACGCTTTTCTTCTGATGCAACAATGAAGGCGCAAGCAGTCGAAGCAGTAATCTGAAAATCAGGCCTGATATAATAAAGCGATTTGGGAACACATTTGATGGATTGGGCCCAAACAAAGCTCCTCTGTGTTCGCTCCCTATAGCCTGAGCTGGGGGGCCGAGTTCAGGCTTTGTGTGTTCATGGGTTTGAATGACAAAGCTATTTAGAGCCACGTGGCAAAACAAAATGTACAGCTCCACCTGCAGCACGCTTTGTTTTATATTTAAATCACATATTAAATACAATATATCACCCAGAGTGACTCAGAGCTTTACTAACCCACATAAGGCTCTGCAGAAATTCAGCTCAATGACTCTCATGAATGTCAGTATCTATCGATGGGAATGCTGGGAAAGATTAAAAGATAAACATAATGAAAGTGGAAATCCGGATTTACATATCTTCCAGCTTTCTTGGGTTAGCCAACAGTCAGTGCAGTGTGCTTTGTAACGTATTTGGACATTTAATTAATATCAGATCTTGATTCCGTTTTTTAGCTAGTGGAGCCTCGCAGATGGGCGTGCTGCAGCGGCCCCCTCAGCACCCCCTCCTTCCCGCGTCCATTCGCGATGTCTCGCTGTCTCGCAGACCCCACGCAGCAAGCAGGAAATTAACCCAGCTCACACTGACCGCTCCTCACAGCACAGTTGGCGGCTCGCGCAACGTCCCGCCAACACGGCGCCCAGACCCCACGCAGCATTCTCATCTGTTTGTCCTTACTGGTGTCCTTTTCTGGTTGCTAACGCCATTGTAATACATAATCACTGATGTTCAGCTGTAACGGTGGTGGACTCATCAGAACATTGGGCGAGCTGACCAATCAGAGCACAGTATAGGACAGAGAGTACACATAGATGCTGTACTGAGATGCTGTACTGTATGAGAAACCAATGTGATTTTGGAAAATTGCACAATATAAATCTATTCTAGTAGACCTCAACAATGGAATTATGATCAGTCGAAATGGCCATGACATGGGACCTTTAACATATACGTTAATATGCGCTTCCTGCTAACTATGCTGCTTTAATTGCTAACATGTCACTGGATCAAGAGGTAAGACTGTGACGACATAGTTGGAATTGTTCCTCTGTAATTCGTGTCACATGCAACAAGGCAATTCATCTCACAAACATAAAAGATAGCATTATATTTATACTATATATTAATTTGGATATGTACACTTTCTTTTGCTCTTTTTTGTTCTCCATCAACTGGGGTAATACGTCATTCTTTATAGCCACTATGGGCACCACCATGTTCACCAGCTAGTCTCTAACTACTGCTTAGTGTTGCAGGTAGTATGCATCTGTTTTGAAAACCTCTTCAGTGAGAGTGAACCAAAAATAAATTACCGACCTGAAAACCAAAACATTGAGCTAAAAGGAGTTTAAAAAGCTCAGGGAGGGTGAAGGTCTTCCTCTGCTTTCGCCCGATAGTTTGTGTGACATATTTGGTTGGATTCGGACATACTAACCAATGGTTGCAGCGGTAGCCCACCGCCACCCACCCCCATTTTCTGGGAGGTTATTGAGACTGGTGTCTTTGGTAAGAGCATAGATGGATACCACTTCTTTAAGTTTCATATCAAAAGGTAACAACAGAGAAGAGCGAACTATCCCTTTTAATGTTTCAGTTTTCCTTTTTGTCACATTCACTCATAAGTAGAAATACTAGTACTAAGTCATGTTTCATAATAATAGATTGTAGGAAAATGGGAGTAATATAATATTTTTTTATCTAGCCAATCATACAAATCATATTAGAAAGTATTGCTATAAAGACAGAAGAAGTTTCCATTTTCTTCACTACAGAAACATATCTATATAAGATCTCCTGAAGGATAAATACATTGAACCTCTTTTAGTTCTGGAGGTAAAGATAAGCTTCCTTTATACTTTAAATAGGACATTTTAAACAAGACATCTCTTGTGCTGGAGGGTAGGTGAAAGATATGGGTTAAAATACTGTGGTAGTACTCACTCCTGTACAGCAGGTGGCGGTATACATCGTGACGCTCTTTACGCTACGCCGCTTATTTCAAGAGAAGAAGAAAAAGCAACATGTCCAGACATCGTTCAGACTGTACACGTGCTACCTCAAAAGGTAATGTAAATGATTATATAACATAAAAATGTCATGTTGTAACACTATTCTTGTGATTTGAGTCAACTAGTTAACCTCTTACATTAATCTTACGTGACATGAATCGAGGTTTATCGTCTTGTTGTTTGACGTGGCGTAAGCTATGCAGAATGACACCAAACTCTGTCGATTTATAGTTGGTTTGAGCTACCAACAAATATGAACACAGCATAAAACACACTTCCCTGCTTATTCTTAATCTCTATTGGGTCAGTGGTCAATTCGGCTTTATTACTACTCATTAAGCAGGTCTCTGTAAATGGTAATAAGCTTTTAAAAAACATGGTCACATGTTGATCGCTGCTGCCCATCGTGGTCGGGCTGTGGAGAAGCATTTGTAGTAAACATGTGGTGGATGGTACTTACAGTTTTACTAGTTTGGTGTATGCTAAGTGTACAACTGTCTTAGTTGTACCCTAACCATGTGTTGTTGTCCATTATCTCCAGCGAAATAATACTCCTCCACATTCACCACACTTTCATACTTAACTTTGCTAGAGTTGTTTGTATTGATTATCTTATTCGTCAGTTAAATTCATGAGCCAATGCAAAATAAAATTAGTCTTATCACTCCATATTTGGCCTTTTGTAATTTGTTCCTGTCAATCACCTGCCCCTCAAGTCAGATATCTATTAATGGCCACATCTTCCAAATCTCATGAGAACTGAATGTAACACAAAGGAGTTTTAAAACATGAATCTGTATTGTAATTAATCTCATTGTGAGTCTGTTTTATTCATAAGTAAGTAATATACACTGTTGTATCCTGTCCTCACAAGATAATAATAGTGTTGTGTTTTTACTTCTTCAGAAAATGACTGTAAGGACGGCTCGATTTGTTGAAGATGGCGCAGTCTTCCGAAAAGAATAAAGGGGCCTCACAGGGGCTTTTCAGCAATTACAGATATTTGTGTAAAAAATCCCTGCTGCTTCGTGCCATGGACAATGCAAGAGCCAGGAAAACATGGCAGCAGAATTTAATAGCTGCTAACGTGAAGAGGAAAGCAATGGAGAACCAAACCGAACACACACCGGACGACTCAGATAAACTGCTTAAAAAAACTAAATCAACCAATGCAAACCAGGAAAATCAAAGCACTCTGGACTCTGAAAACAAGAGCGCTGCTGCATCTGAAGCTGGCCTCTCCGAGCACAACAATGTGGACAAATCCCTTAGAGACAGCTGGGAGGTGGACAGTGGTTTCTCCTCTGAAGCGAGTCCTCCAGCCAGCGGACGAAGCTCACCTTGCCTCGGATCCGGCTCCACCACAGTAGTGGCGTTGGACTGTGAGATGGTCGGAACCGGGCCCGGCGGGCGCTGCAGTGCGCTGGCCCGCTGCAGCGTCCTGGACTATCACGGGAACGTGTTGTATGATAAATATGTGCGACCGTGTCATCCCGTCACAGACTACAGGACGCGCTGGAGCGGCATCCGGAGGCATCACCTGTACAACGCCGTGCCTTTCAATCAGGCCAGGGAGGAGGTGAGGCCTTCTTTACTTTTAGATCTGAGAACTAGTGGTGTATTCCCTAAGTGTCTCCTCAGAACAGTTCACCCTTTTTGTAATCCATAAAACTGGCATCCAACAGGTGACTTAAATACAACTAAACCACACCCATGTGAAAATTGCCGGAAGCAGTGGCACAATAAGCATTTTGGCTCCTACACTTGTGATACTAAGGATATAATTAATAGGTCACCTTAGGCAGTGAGTAAACATGTATACAAGGTTGGGTAAAGTGCTCAGGTTATTGACTGGGAAAGCTTTTAATGGAATCAAATCAAGTTTTATTTATATAGCACATTTATAAACGATTTTTTGTTGAGCCAAAGTGCTGTACATATAATAAAAAGAGCCTACAGTAGAGACACTTTACAGCAAATACAACAGCACGGATTGTTCAGAATATCAGAATGAGAAAAACGACACCCTCTGTCCTTAGACCCTCTGTCCTTAGACCCTCACATCGTACAAGGAAACACTTCCAGAGAAAACCCACAGTTTAAAGGGAACATGGGAGAAACCTCAGGGAGAGCAACAGAGGAGGGATCCCTCTCCCAGGACGGACAGACGTGCAATAGATGCCGTGTGTGAATCGAAGAGATAATACATTTTACAGCATACAGACCGAATGTTAGGAAATGCATGTGTCTGTAATAAGAAGATGAATCCACGAGGATGTCAGCTACTATCCTGTGGAAGCCATCAGGGAAGCAGCATGACGAGACCCGAGGCAGGACCGCAGAGACAGGTTCAGCCACGACCCGAAGTCCACGACTTAATCCAGAACTCAGGATAGAGGATCCAAGACACAGGACTACAGCAAGAGGATCAGCCTCAACTCCGGATCCCGGCGTAGATATAGATACAAAACAAGAAGAAAGATTTGGCCGGGTTAATCGGAACAAGAGAATACACAGACTCAGACAGAGAGGGAGAAGGTCATTGGATAAAAGTTATTCTTGATAACCCTCTAGAAAGATCTCATGAACTTCCCCACTCAATCTATCAAGACCCGAGCAGTTCTATTAGATATAGGATAAGAAACAGAGATAGGGAGCACAACAACCTATCTCTTCGTCAGATGCACTCCCCCGCTTAAGGTAAATAATGATCTTCCTTTCCACTTGCTTCTCTCTTGTAGATCCTCAGTATTCTTGAGGGCAAAGTGGTCGTCGGCCACGCCATCTACAACGACTTTGAGGTGTTGGATACGGTCCTCCCAGGTCACATGGTTAGAGACACGTGCACGACGCGCTACCTTAGCCGGCTGGCCGGATTCCCTCGAGAACGCTGCTCTTCCCTCAAAATCTTGGCCAGTAAACTGCTAGACCGGAAGATACAGGTGAGCATTTTCAGACTTAATGTGCTCTAAATATATAAAAAGTTTGGCCCACTGTTTTGTCTATTCAAATTAGATTGTCCACATACTATACACTTACTGATAAAAAAGGTTTTAATTGAAAGTCCCAAAAGCTATCTCACAAGTCCTCATGAAACGATCCCTTTTGGAGAGGGTCAAAGCGGCAGCTAATTTGGTTTCTGTTCAAAACCTGTTAGAAGGACACCTAAACTAAGTTGAGAAAAACTGTGACCGCCTTTTGTTTGATTTGGAGAGTAGGAGACATTGCAGATTTTTTTAATAGTTACTTCTTAGAGAAAATGGACGATACTACGTTATGGTTTTGTGATTTTAAAGTCTGTTTCCAGAATGAAAAGCTGTTTGCTCCGTTTTCTAATAATAATAATACGTTTATTTCACCTTTCACAGAAATATAATTCACAAGAAAGAACGAAAGTTAAAATTAAGACCCCAGAAACATGAATACAACATCAACATGAGGCAGAAACTTAAGGTTAACACAACCACGTGGAGTCCTGAGAGGAACACACATAAGAACAGAACACATCACACACAAGTAGAAGCAAAAGCCAATGTAAAAAGTAGGTCTTCAATGCTGACCCGGTGTGTCTCTCCTGTCCAGGTGGGGAAGCGGGGTCACTGCTCGGTGGAGGACGCGCTCGCCTCCCTCGACCTCTACAAGCTGGTGGAGGGCGAGTGGGAGCAG
The DNA here is from genome assembly GCF_902827115.2 of Pseudochaenichthys georgianus. NCBI lineage: Eukaryota > Metazoa > Chordata > Actinopteri > Perciformes > Channichthyidae > Pseudochaenichthys > Pseudochaenichthys georgianus. The sequence goes on from NC_047508.1 coordinate 39,356,490, forward strand.
GAGCTGCAGAACAAGCTGAGAAGCGACGACGCTCCAATAGAACCCAGCTTCGCCGCCTCAAACCACTACATGAAGGACGAGTACTGGCCTGGTGATGTCATAGCTGACAGCCAATGAGGGGACAGTATTTATGACATGGGTAGTGGGACATACCTCAACAGATTACATTATATACGGTGGTGGACAGTCATCGGATCAGATTCAGATAACTATAAATAATGTGAATTATTTGCAGTAAATAAAGTCGGGATTCAAATTGATGCTAAATGGTTCTAAAAACTGAAAAGGATTAACTACATTTCTTTATCACCTGAATGAGAATGCTAACTTATGACTGTTAAACATGATTGAGGAGCAAGAGGAAGAGCATGTATTTGCTGTGCTATATTTACCATAGAGTTGTTTGTTGTGACAGGTTGAATGGTGTTTATTGGGGGACAAATGTTGGTACTCTTAAAGTTTGGGCTTATTAACTCATGATATGAAGAGTTTTAAAACAGTATTTGCTCTTACTTGAAATGTAACATTGAACTATTAATAAGACATGGAACTGACACATACTGCCAAAAGTATTTTTCAATTGAGCAGGTTTTTTTAAATTACTATTATCTTGAGAAGTTTGAAATGTGGTTCCAGTGAACAAGTTGCAGCTTTTTCAAAAGGAAATGTTTTACATGGTTAAAGGCAAAAGATTAACACATTTAAAAAAGTAGTCCTGTTTAAATTGTTGCAGTTACCTCCATGTACATGTGGCCTTAAAGGTTTTATATGTTACCAATTGTGAAATGTAATGATGTTACATCCTTACTTCTCACTGGTATTTGCTCTTAAATGTACCAATAAAAATGCACCCTGTTCAAGTTAAATGTTTGCTTTTAATGAGTGAATGTGACAACTCTATGGAAACTATAATATATAAATATATTGATATTGTTTGACTGATTTGGCGTGATTAATTCATTCTTTCTGATGTCCTAATTAAAGTAATTTATACACATTTTTAATCCACACAGTACTTTGCTTGCTTCCTATAAAGATATTTATATATATTTTAAAGGTGATAGAATAACGTTTTTTTTCTGCAGTAATTTATATTCATGGCAACAATTCCACATCCATAGGGAGAGATGTGCTGATTCCTAACCATGTTTAGTACCTGCAAATCCACAGCAATATGGTACCATGTAGAAAACATTATGAAGGCAATCAAATTAAGTGTATTAATGGTGTATTTTACAAATTTGAATTAGTATTTAAGTTCAAAGGTATAATGTCAAATACAGCCACGGATAAATTGAATAAATACATAATTACACAGTAGTTTTGTCATGAGAATTAAACCTTTGAATCTTTGACTTCAATCTTGTGTAATGAAAACCTTGGGTCACAGGTTCCTCAAACAATGCAATATAAATATATAGGAGAAATAAAACTAATTTTAACACCCGGCGTGAGCGGTTGATTTCATGTTCATATTTTTGAATAAAACAAAACAAATCAATAGATCTACTGCGCACCATTTCTGCGCACACAAGTGGTCACATGTGTTGCCATCTTCCACGCTACTTGCTACATCTGCGCATGCGCTCTGCTCATTGTTCCGTAGCACATTAGCTTGAGATTGCGGGAAGACAGACTGCTAGCGTTATTCATTCACGGGTTTCTCGACATTTCCTCTCACCATCCCCTTTCCTAAGAACATATATCCCGGTAGTACAGCGTCCTTTGTGCTACCCTCCCCTGAATCGGAGCTAAAGGGACCAGAGAGTGGTTTCCTTGTTAGTTTTTTTAATCTTTTTCTGCTGCAGGACGCACGCTGATGGCGGTCACTATCGAGGATCTCTATCGGAGCTACGGGGTCCTGGCTGACGCTAAGGACGACCTCAGCCAGGTAATTAACGCTTATAATGTGTGGTTTAAAACCTAGTTGAATTGATTTGTGTGTTGGTTCCTCACATTAGCTTATTTGACGTCAACTGTTCGCTGTAAGCTACATAACATTGTTGTGTGCGTGGTATGCTAACTGTGGCTAGGCTAACCTAGTGACCGTGCTAATGTCAATGGCGACCCTTTAGGATACAACTCGACTAATAGTAAATATTAACATTATATTTTATTCAAGATAGATAGATATATCCATTATTTATCCCAAGTTGGGAAATGGTTTTGTCACAGTAGCATTTTTTACAGTCATAGTACGATATTGCAACATTTCCTAAAAATAGAATACATTTAAATAAATATTAAAAACAAATAAACTATATATTCATAGTAGAAAATACATATTGAGAAGAGTATCTAAGAATACACATTATAGTCTTCTGAATATATGTAAATATTTGTTTTTATTGTATTTTAAGACATTTTTCAATTCTTGTATAACCACAATTATAATATTGTTTAACCAAACGTTGATTTAATTAACATTGAGCATATTTTAATTTACACTAAATCAGGGCATCTTTATTATGATGTTATATTGCATTTCCAGCAAGACAGTGAATCTGGATTTGTTACACCGAAACACTCCTGGGGAAATCATGTATTTCCATTCAAATATAAGTTGATTGTTATGCACGGATCAAATGGTTCCTATGTCAGTAGTCATGCAGGGTTCTGAAAGTTGGATTACTCTCTAAAACAGGCACGCAGGTTATTTGTTGTTTGTTTTGTGACTGTAATAGATCCAAAACTACCCTGCCTTTCTACGCATTAAAAACCTCTCCATTGTCTTGTAAGATATCTTCTAGTTATTGAACTGAGTGATAACCTTACCGAGCTATGGGTCTTTACTTTCACTTTGTAGTGTGCTCTATTAGATAGCCTGAAAAGAGACTGATTGAAAAACATTGGTCCAAATCGATGAGGCAGACGCTAAGATTTAGCAAATAGCATCTTTGTTATAAGTCTCTAGGTCCTCCTCATATGCCTTTTTCAAACTACACAGCCCCTGTTTGTAAATTTAAAAACAAAGTTACAGTCTCCCATTTAAAAACTGAATGCCACCACACGGGTTGTTTTTCAAAGAACTGTTGTCACGGGATTAGGAGGTCACAACTGCTAAAATATTTTGTCAAATGAAGCATAGATGCATCACGCTAAAGCAGACTGTCCTCAATCTGCTCTTTTTTTAAGAGTTTCAGGTTGCTCTCACCACACATTGGGGGTTTCTACATAACCCGGTGGGCTGATATACCCAAATATCATTGTCCTCATTAACACCCGCTGGTTTTGGGGTCAGCTGTATTCACTACAGTTACAGTTATACCTGGACTACAGTCACTATCTAGGAATTGGATCGTGTTATAACTGGAGTTTCATATGAATTGTAATGTTGTTATCCTGTACATGTTTATTGATGTCTTTTCCTCTGCAGCACAAAGATGCCTACCAAGTCATCTTGGATGGCGTGAAGGGCGGCCCGAAGGAAAAGCGCCTGGCTGCGCAGTTTATTCCCAAGTTCTTCAGCAGCTTTCCAGAACTGGCGGATTCAGCCATCAATGCCCAGCTCGATCTCTGTGAAGATGAGGATGTGTCGGTGAGTTTGTAAGAATCCCGTGTGCATGGGTACATAGTAAGCTAAGGTTTGTGTGTGCTTTCCTCCCTTAACTTCAGTATTTGTAGTCCCATTGTAATCCTCCCTGTGTTCTTGTCTTCGTCCAGATCCGACGACAGGCCATCAAGGAGCTTCCTCGTTTTGCGACTGGAGAAAACATCCTCAGAGTTGCTGATATTCTCACCCAGCTCCTTCAGACAGGTATGGATGCTTAATGCTAGACACTAAAGTTACTTTGATATCCTGTTTTTGGGTATTAGTTTTACATACAACCTTCCTCACAGTGAAAGTGTATACTATGTTGTTTAAATGCTCGGCTATGTTCTATTGTGGAGATCAGATTAGCCAATCAGATTAGCCAATCAGTCCAAACGGCAAACTGTGCTCTGATTGTCTAATATTAAATATACTTTTCCAAGAATAACTACTGAAGAATCCACCATATATTTGTTGTGTGCTTTCAGATGATACAGCAGAATTCAACCAAGTGACTGGATCACTTATTGCTATCTTCAAGATGGATGCTAAAGGTGAGTGTTGTTTTCATATTAATGCTCTTAAATGATTCAGTTCAGAGCCGTGCCTGAAGGCGACAGCTCTAATTATATCCCGTAGTAGGACTTCCTTCTACCCTTTTAAATATTTAGTTGTAACCCGTGATGTTGTTTTTTAAGTTGACTTGTTGGCCGTGTGAAACCAAATATATATTTTTGGCCTGTTTTAAGTCACTTTGTCATTCTATCCAGTAGATCTGCACGTTTGCTGGATCTAACTTCTTGTGTATGTCATCATTATTGCATCCTGGGTAATGCCATTGAGCTTGTCATTATTAAACTGCATTGACGCAACCCCTTCTCTCTGTTGTCCTCCAGGTACTCTTGGCGGTCTCTTCTCTCAGATCCTGCAGGGAGAGGACATCGTTCGGGAAAGGGCCATCAAGTTTCTGTCCACCAAACTGAAGACCCTGACAGAGGAGGTCATGACGAAGGAGGTGGAGGACTACGTCTTTGCAGAAACAAAGAAGGTTCTGGAGGACGTGACAGGGGAGGAGTTTGTCCTCTTGATGCGCGTGGTGTCCAACCTGCGGGTGCTGCAGACGGTGAACGGGCGGCAGCAGCTGGTGGAGCTGGTGGTGGAGCAGGCCTTCCTGGAGCAGGTGCTGAACACGGCCGACCCCGACCTCGTGGACCGCCTCCTGCAGTGCACCCGCCAGGCGCTGCCCCTCTTCTCCGTGAGTAACACACATTCACTTTACAGCCAACACTGTGTATTCTCAAAAAAGCTAATCGCCCAATCCCAAAGTTACTTCTTCAATTCGCCAAAGTCATTCAGTTTATCGAGAAGACCATGAAGCTCAAGATTGAGAAGTTTGCTTTGATTTAAAGCTTGAAATAATCGTGGTTTTCTCCTCCCCTGTAGAAAAACGTCCACTCGACACGTTTCATCACGTACTTCTGTGAACACGTGCTGCCCAACCTCAGCGCCCTGACGAGTCCCGTGCCGGAGCTGGACATCCAGCTGGAGGTGAGTTCCGGCTTCATATTTATTGAGACACGAGTCAAATGTAGGTAGACTTGTGAATTCCCGTAGTTATTTAAAATGTGTTTTATATATACCACTGATTAGACCAGGTTTCTACACATGTTGTTTTTTAATCTTTAGAACTGAATTGAGGGTTGCAATGCCAATTTGCTAATTCAAAAACATGACAATATGGAGTTTATTTAATTTACATTTTCATCAATTAAATCAAAGATGATATTGCATATTGAATTGCCAATGGCTCGATGCATTGCCATTTGAATTAAAGAGGGCAGAACAAACTAAATATGGCCACAGTTGTGTTGTGATATTGGGTGAGCGGTCGTAGTGAACAAAGTGCGCGTGGCAGCCACCTGTCGGAGGTGTCAGCCGCTGCATGTTGTTAATGGGTCATTAGCCCGCACCATACAACACTGTTTCTCATTAGCAGTGCACATTACACTGGGTGAGGGATCTGCTAAGCTATGTGTGTGTGTGTAGGTGCTGAAGCTGCTGGCTGAGATGAGTCCATACTGTGGAGACATGGATAAGCTGGAGCCCAACCTCAGCATGCTGTTCACCAAGCTGGTGGTGAGAGACCTGATGCTGTTACACGTGGAGGAACACAAGTGGAAACATCTCATCAAAACACACATCGGCTGTTTTTCACCACTGATCCATTACGAGCTGTTACTACTTTAAACATTTCCATTCGTATTGTTGCACATCCTCTTAAGTGCTGTCTGCTGTGGCCTACTAAGGATACATTTTCTTGCAATTTATTTGTACTTATTCACTTTCCTTGGTCATATTAATTAATCGAGGGCGCAGCACTGTATTTGATCTCTTTCACGTAGACGTATTTGTCTACCAAAAAGCTTAGGACTGGTCAGGTGTTACTTGAACTGTGAAAACAAATGTTTTAAAGGCAGTTTGAAACACTGATATCTCTTTGCTCCCGTTAACACGCGTGGACCCAGTTGTTTGACGATAAAGTAAACGAGACAAAGATAAGATGTTAAATGTATTGTTTGTCTGTGTAGGAGTTCATGCCTCTGCCACCAGATGAGGCGGAGAACGGGGAGAACTCAGCGATGGAGGAACCCAAACTGCAGTTCAGCTACGTGGAGTGTCTCCTCTTCGGCTTCCACCAACTCGGCAAGAAGCTGCCCGACTTCCTCATCGAAAAAGTGGACGCCGATAGCCTCAAAGACTTCAAGATCAGGTGAGGGAGTGGGGCCACATCATGAAATCACATCACATCTGGGGGGCGGTGGTGGCGAAGTCGATAGGGACTTGGCTTGGCAACTGGAAGGTCACCAGTTCAAGTCCCGGCAAGACCAAGTGCTACCGAGGTGTCCCTGAGCAAGGCACCGTTCCCCACACTGCTCCCCGGGCGCCGTTCAAAATGGCAGCCCACTGCTCCTAACACTAGGATGGGTCAAATGCAGAGAAACAATTTCCCCACGAGGATTAATAAAGTATATCAAATCAAATCCCCGAAACAGCTCCAAGGGTTTAATTAGTAAAGAAAACTGAGATCTGGATATTCTGAGCATGCCCAGCGCGTTTGTGTTCTTACGGCTGTGCTTTTTGTTCGACAGGTTACAGTACTTTGCCAGAGGCCTGCAGGTTTACATCCGACAGCTGCGAGTAGCACTGCAAGGAAAGACGGGAGACGCTCTGAAGACCGACGAGGTAACGACCGATTTTTTTTTTTTTTTACTTATCTTTGATTGCTTTGGCTGGGTGGAAACCTAATAGAGAGGCGAAGTCCCGCCCATCTACTTCCGCCCCATGGGACCTTAATTCGGAAAAAGTATGTATTGAAGTCAATGGAGAGGGAAAGATTATCTTACGATCCCGTTTGAATTGTGCCACGAATTACACATTTGATGTTTGTCAAGTATACCTTGTGTTGGTGTACCTTGCATAACGGCATGAATCCGTATGGCACAATACAACTCGGTACATTTTTGGTCATTACATCAATTTTATACCCACACTACCTTTGCGATCGCCGTATTGGGCACCCCATGTCTAGATGTACTGACTTTTGCTTTCAAATATATCAGACTAACTTATCTTCTCTCTCATCAGAACAAAATGAAGGTGGTGGCCCTCAAGATCACGAACAACATAAACGTCCTCATCAAGGTAAGCTATTTTCAGGTGTGGCAGTGTAACACTCGGCTTCAACATGTTCCAAATCAACATTTCTTTATCTTGCTTGCACTAAATATCTTGTTTTTCTGCCCAGGATCTCTTCCACAACCCTCCATCATTCAAGAGCTCAGTCACTCTGTCCTGGAAACCGGTGCAGAAGTCGGAGGCAGCGGCGTGAGTCTACCTTTCTTCAGCATCAGAAAGCCAAACACGGTTTCAGTTCCTTGTTGCCTCGTTTGCTCGTCATCAACTTCAACTTCCTGTCTTTTGTTTTTTTCCAGGCCGAAGCGCCCCTCAGGAGAGGAGTTGGGCCCCGGCGGCAGCACAAAGAAGCAGATCTCTCCTCTGCCCCGGAGGGACGCGCGGCAGATCTACAACCCCCCCAGCGGCAAGTACAGCGCCACCATTGGCAATTTTACTAATGGTGAGGAGCACTCTGTGGCACTTGGATATTTGTGTTTTAGTAATCACTGGTTCAGCATGTTCACTCTTTATGTTCACCTGCACATTGGGTTATTTCACTCTTACCTTTTGACCTAATACTGCTACAGGAACTCTTTCTCAGTAGCCGCGTTCACACCGCGTACTTTGCAGTACTTCGTACAGGCACTTATTACCCCAGGGCACTAAGTACCAATCGCGTTCGCACCGGAGTACTTTTCACTGAGGAAAGATTACGCAAATGAGCTGCTGACGTCACTTCGTCTTCTGCTCTGGGTTTACTGGCAGGCTGCAAACAACTTCACGGCGTGTACTGCCACCCGAAGTCCCCGGGCGGAAATCCCCGGAGTTGGGGACTGGCTTCAAAGTAAATCAACAGAACGCTAGGGGTGTAACGGTTCACAAACATTTCGGTTCGGTACGTACCTCGGTTTTTAGGTCACGGTTCGGTTCGGTACGTTTTCGGTACAGCAGAAAAAATTATCAGAAAATATATATATTTTTTTATTATTATTAAACTGTGAATAATCTATTCACTCAAATAAATACACAATATAATAAAATGAACATTAAGGTGCAGCATTTCGATGAACTGAAATAATCTGTATTTGAACTGTACTAGCACCTAAGCAGCCAGTTTGACATTAGGACTTGTCATTGTATTCTCATGTTGTTTTAAAGAAAGATGAGCTTGTCCACATTGCTTGCACTAGCAATGTCTCCTGCCGTGGAGAACACCCTCTCTAGGGACAGAGGTAGCAGATACAGCCAGGTAGCGCTTTGCTAAGATGGCAACATAAGGATATTTGGCGTGTGTAATTGACCATGATCAAAATCGATTATTCGGCAGCGCTGGCGAATAATAATCGATTATTGCCTTTTCAAATGAGTGTGCAAGTTTGATGTATTGCCAGCCGCGTAACCAATTTTAGTTGAACAATGCCGACCAACAGCTTTGGTTCGGTCCACCTGTCTTTGTCCGTCATCCTTGTGTAACTGCGAAACCAAAATGTTCCCAAAGCGGAGACTTCAATGATGCTGGAGGATTTTCGAGCTCAACTTTATCTGCGTTCGCCATTTCGACAGTTCCTCAAATGACTGACTACATTTGAACGCATCCCTCTGACCAGCTCGTCCAATGAAATGACTTGCTCGCTCTATAATGCGTTGAACCCAATGTGAGCAAATTACTCTGAATGCTGCGACGCAGCACCTGAGATTACTTCCAAGAAGTTATTCACGTTTTCAAATTTTATTTTTTTTACGTTTAACGTTATATATATATATATACCGAATAATTTCGGTACGTGTACCGTTAAACCCCTACAGAACGCCGACACCTCCTCATACCACCGCTCCCATGTTTACTTTTGTGTTGCCATAAGTTAGTCTCTCTCCGTTGGTGCGTAGGGCTAATGCTAATAATGCTAATGCCACAAATAAAATGGCGGCTTCACAAAACTTGTGTTGAGTTTTACGGGGCGTGGTTTGCAATTCGCCCAGCCAATCAGAACTGGGGCACTTTTTCTCCCCAGGATAGTACCACCTCTCTAGCAGGCACTAAACATGGGGGTAAATTTCCCGGCACTAAGTTCTCTTTTTGGTGTGAACGCAACATAAGGGGTACTAACAGAACTAAAGGGGAAAAGTACTCCGGTGTGAACGCGGCTATTGACTATCGGAGTTAGTTACAGGAAGTTTGATTTAGTTCTTCCTTGAAAAACTAGCACTTTCTGGAAGTTTGTGAAATATGTTTTTATTTATTCTACTATTTCAACAATTAGACAATTTTTACATCCGACAAACAAAATGAGTAGAAGCAGGAGGGCAGAAAGCACAGCTCACAGAGTAGCCCTCCTGTTAGTCATCCAGTTGCAGGAGAAAGACAGATGTTTTTCTGTATCTTGTTCTGTTGAGCTCTTTGGGCTGCATCTTTGCTTGAAAGGTGCTCAACAAAGTTATTAAACAGGGTTCCTGCGGGGTCTCAAATGTGATAATCAGAATTTAAGGCCTTAAAAAGGTCTTAAATATGCCCAAAAAAATAAGAAAGGTCTTAAATATGATTTAGGTCTTAAAAATGATGGGATTTGAAAGGTACTTCTGTGTTGCGATCGCTTCTAAAATGTGTTTTGGGGGAAATGTCCGGGCTGCAAAGTAACCAGTACGGTAAGAGCCCTTCAGTTCCCCCCAACAATCTGTATTGCCCCTTATTAGAGAACACCCAGCTAGTAACCTAGCAACCAAGCTTCAGCTAGCTGCAGTCAAACTCATGTATCTTCGAATCTACTTACAAATAAATATGGGGAAGTGTCAGTTCAACCGTATTTGGTTGGAAAACATCAAATGTAGTGCTTGGTTGAAACGAGTGGAGGGGAACGTGTTTGAAGCCCACTGCACCTTTTGCAAAATAAATGAGTGTTTGTTTTGCTAGTGCAGCGTTAGCTAGTGCAGCAGCTCCCGCAACAACACCGGGGGGCCTCCGGGTGACGTTAAAGGCCCTAAAGGCGGAGGTGCTGTGGACGCTAAATACCGTAGCTAAACACCAATCATACAACAGCATGAAGGCAGCAGAGCTCCGACTATAACTCTTGTCACACACACACACACACACACACACACACACACACACACACACACACACACACACACACACACACACACACACACACACTCTTTTTGGCTAACACAGTTCTGTGTACGGTTATGTTCAGTCATTGTTCTTATGTTGAACGTGAATACATTTACTTTGCAAGTAATTATGGGACGTATTTCTTCTTTCATAGCAATTTTCCTTCATACTTTCTTGCCGTGAAGAGTGGTCTTAAAAAGTCTTACATTTGAGTTGGTGAAACCGCCAGGAACCCTGTTAAAGACAAGACGTGTCCTTTAACAACGAAAAACAATCCATTTATTTTATAGAAAGTTCTTTGTTCTACAACTATGTATAACTTATTGCCTCGTATAGTTAACATTGCTCAGGCTGTTGTCGCATGTTGATACTGACCTGTTGTTTTTCGTTGTTGTAACCCCAGAGCAGCGCGGCGGCTTCAGGGGCCGAGGACGAGGCTTCAGAGGCAACAGGAGCCGAGGCCGGCCCTACTGAGACCCCCACCCCCACCACACACACACACAGTACATATTGCTCATTGAACTGCATCACATCAGGATCTTTTCCGCATCAAGACGGACTATTTGTCACTTCTGTTTTTGTTTTTTTTAAACTGGTCTCCACGTCTTTTTCACGTTCCAACTCGCACATCCAGTTTGTGTCGTTGTTTGATTGGGGTTCAGTTTCCAGTCTTCAGAATATCCCACATCAAGACTTTTTAACATTTACTCCCCATAATCCTCTTGGGCAATAGTTATAGTAAACCTAAATGTTTTCCCCCATTCATTTAAAAAAATAAATATTCTGTGTATTTTTGTGGAAGAAAAGACCGCCAAGTTGTATCTGATAAATATTTTTGTCGGCTTGTTGTAGGGAAAGTTAAAGATCCTCTTGTTTGAGATGTTGAATGCATTTTATTTCTACCTTTTTATTTAATCTTTTTTTTTTTATTAGATCTTAAGTTGAATTGGCTCACTATGCTACTTTGTATGAATCAATGAGGTTTCATTGGATTTTTATCATAAACTTGTATGGAAGTATAAACTTTTGTCCTCATTACTTGTGTTTTTAAGTCTGGTATCCAGACAACGATGCAACTCCACACACTTCTGCTGCTTCGAATGTACTTTCTGCATGTTTCAATCCTTTTCCAGACTTTATTTCCACCCATTCATTCTGACGATCTCATTCATCATATATTCTATCTGTCTTCCCTCTTGTTTCTGGTTTCCACATCTATCTCTACTGAAGCAGAGTGGGGAGACGGTAATTTTAGCCTATGATCTGGCATCTACATTCAGAAAACATGCATACACAGAAGTGCCTCCTCGGCAGTCTGCAGCAGCACTGCCTGGGTGTGGTTTAGCTTTGAATTAGAATCAGGGTGTCCATAATTAAACGGGCTATAAATAGTTGCTGCCATATTTAGAAAAATGTATTTGACACACTGGTGGTGGAGGATCTGCTTGCTCTGTCCTGTTTTTATAAACGCACGATAACTTCATGCTAAAATACTAAACACTGGAGTGAAGTGTACCGTAAACGTTTGGCTGGGTTTAATTTTGCCGTCATTTTCAATAGATCTGTATTTAACCTGGTGTGTCCTTCAATGCTTTCAGTAGCTTCTCGGTGTTATAACTGTAGATGGTCCGGAGCATTACATTACATGTCACTTGTTAGACGCTTTTATCCAAAGCGACTTACATACTCAGTACTGTGGGCAATCCCCACAGGAGCAATGTGGGGTGAAGTGTCTTGCCCAGGGACACAACGACATGCTGACTGCAGCAGGGTTTGAACCTGTGACCCCCTGATCCGAACACCTACGGACAACCCACTACGCCACACGCCTCCCAGCATAAATTGGATGTGAAAGTTGACCGTTGAAAACATTCTTATCCAACTTTAATCGAACTAAACCTATACTCTTATCAAAAGCCAAATTGAGTTCCTACACGGTATGCAATAATTACTTGTTTTTTAAATGTCCAGGGAGGATGCTTTGGAGCAAGGGCCGAACTTGATTTTCTAAATGGGAAGTGAGAATAGTTTTAAACAAATATACCCAATTTATTTTTTGAGAAGTTGCAAATAAGATGCCATCGACCGTTATTTATCCCGTGGGGAAATTCAGGAGTTTAAAGCAGTGGAAATGAGAAAACGGGACAGTACATATTCACAAGAGGATAACAATGAATAAATACACTAAATAAATAATAATACATTTTATTTGTAGGCGCCTTTCATGACACCCAAGGCCACCGTACAATTTGTTAAAAAAATGAAACCGCTAATAGTCAACAGAACATGATAAAAACACAAACAGGAAATCATGGAGGAGACAATCAAGTGGACACGAATGAAAAGTAATGGGGAGCACTACAGTGAGTAAATGGTATGAAATGCATCTCCTTCACTGTCAGAAATAAACCATGACGACCTCCTAACCTATCAGGCTCTCCTCTCCTCTTTCTCTGCTTCGATCTCTCAGGCAAAAAGCACTTTCTTTCAAGATAAGATCCAATCTTCATATTCCAATCCCAAAAAACTATTTTCCATCTTCTCCTCCCTCTTGGACCCTCCCAAAACCCCTCCCCCCTCCTCCCTTCTGTCAAGCGACTTTGTTAACCACTTTGAAAAAAAGGTTGATGATATTCGCTCTTCTTTTTCTGACTCACCTTTACTCACCGCTGGGTCACCAGACCCTCCTTCCACCCGCACACTAACCTCCTTTTCCCCTCTCTCTCCATGTGAGGTTCTTACCCTCATTACCTCTGCCCGCCCTAACACCTGTCCTCTGGATCCTATCCCCTCAAACCGCCTTCAGACTATCGCTCCTGATATTCTACCGTTTCTCTCCCATTTCATCAACACTTCTCTAACTTCTGGTCCCTTTCCAAACAGTCTCAAGGAGGCAAGAGTAAACCCTCTCCTAAAGAAACCCACTCTCAACCCGTCTGATGTTATAAACTACAGGCCTGTCTCTCTCCTCCCGTTCCTGTCTAAAACACTTGAACGCGCTGTCTTTAAACAACTCTCCTGTTATCTCCATCAGAACAACCTTCTGGATCCGCACCAGTCTGGTTTCAAGGCAGGTCACTCCACAGAAACTGCCCTCATTGCTGTCACTGAGGAACTGCACACTGCCAAAGCAGCCTCCCTCTCCTCTGTCCTCATCCTGTTGGACCTGTCTGCTGCATTCGACACGGTGAACCATCAGATCCTCCTTCACACTCTCCAAGAACCTGGAGTTTCAGGCTCTGCACTTTCCCTCCTCACCTCATACCTCAAAGACCGTACCTACAGGGTAACTTGGAGAGGGTCCGAGTCCGACCCTTGTCAATTAACTACAGGGGTCCCTCAGGGCTCTGTTCTCGGTCCCCTCCTCTTCTCCCTGTACACAAACTCGCTCGGATCAGTCATTAGCCCGCATGGTTTTTAATTAATTAATTAAATTAAATTAATTAATTCTGTCCTTTCCCCGCTCAGAGACCCAGGTCGTCGCACGCATCTCTGCTTGTCTAGCTGACATCTCTCAGTGGATGTCTGCTCATCACCTCAAGCTCAACCTTGACAAAACTGAACTGCTTTTCCTTCCGGGAAAAGATTGTCCCTCTCTTGACCTGACTATCAACATCGGCCCCTCTGTTGTTTCCCCGACTCAGACTGCAAGGAATCTGGGTGTGACCCTAGATAACAAACTGTCCTTCACTGCAAACATCGCTGCTACAACCCGCTGCTGCAGATACACGCTTTACAGCATCAGGAGGATGCGTCCCCAGCTGACCCAGAAAGCCACGCAGGTTCTGGTCCAGACTCTCTTCACCTCACGCCTAGACTACTGCAACTCCCTCCTGGCTGGTCTACCTGCATGTGCCATCCGACCTCTGCAGCTCATCCAGAATGCAGCGGCTCGTCTGGTCTTCAACCTTCCTAAATTCTCCCACACCACGCCGCTCCTCCGCTCCCTCCACTGGCTTCCGGTAACTGCTAGAATCCACTTCAAGACAATGGTGCGAATGGATCTGGCCCTTCCTACATCCAGGACATGGTTAAACTGTACACCCCAGCACGTGCACTACGCTCTGCATCAGCCAAACGACTCGCTGCACCCTCGCTGCGAGGGGGACCCAAGTTCCCATCAGCAAAAACACGCGGGTTTGCTATCCTGGCTCCAAAATGGTGGAATGAGCTCCCATTGACATCAGGACAGCAGATAGCTTACACACCTTCCGGCGCAGACTGAAAACTCATCTCTTTCGACTCCACCTCGAGCGATAGAATTACTAACAAAGAATTACTAACAGAGCACTTATATACTAATAAAGGACTGGCTTATCTAAAGCCAGTTGAGTAGCACTTGAAATGCTTGGCTCTATGAAACCTGATGTACTTTATGATTCTGTTTTCCTCAAGGTTGTGTCTTCCTGGTCGAATGTACTTATTGTAAGTCGCTTTGGATAAAAGCGTCAGCTAAATGCAATGTAATGTAATGTAATGTGCATGGAGATAAAGCATCCTTTTGGTGGTCCTCTTTAAAATGCAGAAGGAAGTTACCAGTGTTTCTTAAACTGACATTGTTCTTACGGAAGTGCGTTAAATGTATTAAAAGGAACATATATATATATATATATATATATATATATATATATATCTCATGAGAACTATAAGCTTGTCCATCCTAAAATAGTCTCTGGTCTTGGCAGACTCTCCCCTGCAGAGGGCGACCCAGACCAGGGTTTTCCTCGCAGAGCAACCAGATCTATTTTTAGCCCAAACCCAACGAGTCACTTAAAGCTTTCATGATGTCTTTTTGTGTCTCTTTGTATTTCTGCCCGGTATAAGAGGCACGGAGGAACACTGCGATGCTGGCGAGCAATGCAGAGGACAGAGACAACGCGAAACTAAATCACCATCCCTTTATTTATGGATGCGAATATTGATAATCCGGTGTGTTTGTCAATTACTGTTTAAGCATCTTGCTCAGTAAGAGCTGAAATGAAATAAGACTATAAAACGGCGAGGAAGAATAAAATGCAACACAAATGGGTTATTTTTGATGCAATGTATGCGTTTAATTGTATATGTGTGAATATACATTGAGTGATGCTTGGATTTATTCATCGACATTCTTTACGATGCATTAATTTCTCTTCTCTTTGTTAACTAATGTCATGCTTCCTTCTCACTGAGTTGCAGGCTGACGGCTTTCGTCTCTATTTTCTTTGCAGAGATACTGTACATCATTTTGCTCAGGCATCATGGTGCGTTTAAGGTCTACGTGTTATTCTCATTTCAGGACAGAAGGGGGCGCTATACAACCGAGATACAGCCTCTCCTCATTGATCGTGACCAGGTATTTCCCAAACCAGCCCGCCATCCAGCCAGCCAAAGCCTGGCACATGCGTTTTTACGCGCACACGCACACACGGTGGATCTGAAAATAATCAGGAGGAGGAGGAGTGGGCGGCTGCAGCAGGAGAGGAAGCGAAGAAGACCCTCAGAGAGAGAAGGAAGGCAGCAGCGGCTGTACTGAGTCCATGTGAGGGTAGCAGTGAAGGTAAATCAATAGTCCTGAAGCACGAGGTGGAGCTCAATGGGTTTCCTCACTTTACCACCAACCTTTGGGTGGGGATAAAACCTACTGTACCCCAAAACAAGAGGCGAAATGTGCACTGTGCCCGCTGAGGGTTTCTGTTTCCTGCT
>NC_047508.1:39372610-39375110 GCF_902827115.2 Pseudochaenichthys georgianus
TGCTGTTACATATCTGCCATTCTGTTTGCAGGCTTGTGTTGCTTTGGTGATCTAAAATCATCTAAAAGTTGGTTAAGTAACCTTTTTGTGATGTGTGCTTTTACTTGATAGCCTTCTCTAGTACATGTTTTGTGTTTCCTTCAGTGCATCTTATTTTGTTGGGTAAAAAAAACCATTCTCAACACAAGTTTTGTCTCCTGAAAAGAAAGTGTAACTGAGGGCTAAAATGTAGATATGCATTACATTACATTTCCTTTAGCTGATGCTTTTATCCAAAGCGACTTACAATAAGTACATTCGACCAGGAAGACACAACCTTGAAGAAAACAGAATCATATAAGCACATCAGGTTTCATAGAGCCAATCATTCAAGTGCTGCTCAACTGGCTTTAGATAAGCCAGTCCTTTATATATATATACGGTTATTTTAGGTTACTTAAGCGTATGGCCAATTGTTGTTATGACTAATGTAACCTAACAGTTCCTGCTGTAATGAGGAGGGAGGCTGTGGCGAGGGGCACAGGTTCAAACCCCACTGCAGTCAGCATGTCGTTGTCCCTGAGACGCTTCACCCCAAATTGCTCCCGTGGGGATTGCCCACAGTATTGAGTATGTACGTCGCTTTGGATAAAAGCGTCTAACATGTGACGTGTAATGATATGTAATGATACAGCTGGCCAACTACACTTTAAAACATACCTTTTAGAGCAGTTTGCGACATGTTCTCGACCTCCCATGCCCAAGTTTGGTTCCAACAATGATTGTATTTCCTTAACACCACAGTTTCTCTCTTATCTGTCCTTCAGGCCTCGTGGGTTACTCCTTCATTGTCAAGGTTAACTTGTTTTAGAGGGGACCACATCTGACGGACCGGAGACATGTACAGGACATTATGTGTTGGGGTCTCTTCGGGACTCTGTTTCTCACCACAAAGGTAGTGAACTGTCCTTGGTGCTGAAATTACAACAGGCTTGAATCCGGCAGCCATAACGCAACCAATGGGATTTGTTCTTTACAAAAATGGTAAGGACTTAATTTCCCAACAGTGACAGCAGCATTTGATTAAAAATGAAATGCTTGTCTTTAGTGCTTCACCAGACTTGCGTGTATGGAGTGTAAGACTAAAGGCATCATGTCGTAGGCCATGTCCCAAATGAGACACATATTTATTTGGAATCTGATGAGATTTATAATTTAGAGAAGTGCTTTTCTTTCTTACCTGTTGCTCCTTTAGAGGTCAGAGTTCATGGTCGGTGCTTTTTCTTGTGGAATGATGCCCTTACTTCCTGCACCCAGCATGATAAGCTGTTTATTTTCACGCAGTAATTAATCTTCCATCTAACCGATCACCTTTCGGTCTCAAACCTCGTGATGCCCTTTAACTGCAGTGTCCCTGATCTAGTGGGGAATCAGTGTCATACGTCGACCCTGGATGTACTCGGAAAAAACCCATTTCATATCTGTCGTGAAAAGGGAACTTTTTCTTCCCTTTTTTATTTATATATTTAAAAAAACGCACCCTCCGCCCCCTCATGTACAAGGCTGGGAATAGTAACAGCACTGTGAGGCTGAGCTAAATATAGCAGCCAGTGAGTGTTAACATGTCAACTCCAGCAGCAGTGCAGGGAAGCGGCTGTGGAAGCACACGGCACCGCTAAAAATACCAACCAGCCTCTATCTGCTGCTGTTTATCACATGCTCAACGGTTTATTTACAAAAGGCACCATCGTTCCTCCCGTCGCACGACAACAACGTGATGTTTGAAGCGAGGCGTGTTTACCCACTCAGCGTCTGAAAAGACAGAAATGATAGCAAATTACCTCCTTCATTTATTCCATCTTGAAAGTGAGACATTCAGGAAGTGAAAACGGTGATTAAACTGATTTCTGCAACGGGGGGGCCCCCCCCCCCCCCCCAAAAGCCGCATCCTCTGCCGATCTCCTGATACATATTTACACGATGATGGAGAAAGGGTTTGAACACTTTCTGGATCAAAGAGTGGATGATGGATTTTGGGAGGGGTGTGTGTGTGTGGGGGGGGGGGGGGGGGTAGTTTATTTTTATCCCGACCGCCTTTTCAGAAATAGAAGTATAGAAAAAACACACACCTCGTGAGTTCGTCTCAATCAAAGACGCTCGTGCAGCAAACCGTGCGTTTATCTGTGATGGAAGGAGACCTCAAACACCCCCCATCACCTCTGGCTCTTTACCCCCCCCCCCCCCCCCCCCCTTACTATGTTACGTAATCTGGCATGTGATTGTCAAGAGTCGTGGATTCTGGGAGAGGAAGGGGGGGGGATGTTATATGCAGGGTAACGTTAAACATGGAATCCGTTACAATAACTAGTTACATGTCAACATTTTTTATCAGAAATCTGAGTATCGAAATATTAAAGTAATCTGATTACTTTCCATTACTTGTGGATTCCCTCAATATCAAATGCAATGAAAATAAAAACAAGGGGAAATAAATAACAATAATATGGTTTTGACTTAAGTC
>NC_047508.1:39380110-39407610 GCF_902827115.2 Pseudochaenichthys georgianus
AAGGGGTTGTTTCCTTATTAAAATAATGCACGCCAGCTTTATGTACTTGATGGAACTGGAAACACTGAGTCTGTCCTATTGCAATATGCCAATCAGGTTAAGTAGATTGGACAAACAACAACAGCTATATTGTAGTAAGAACTCATCATGAATAGAAACACTGGGATGTACCTAAAGGATTTTTTAAAACATTTCTTCAGTTATTTTTCCCCTTTTCAGAATTCACCTGGATTTAGAGAGGCATGGTTTTATGTATTTATTAGGGTCCCCATTAGCACTAGCCTGAGCATTGCTATTCTTCCTGGGGTCCTCACACACACACAACATACATAACATACATACAACTAAATTAAAACAAAACATTGGTCACCCAATATTCGCCATCCCAAGGCCAACAAAAGTAAATACAAATAAGTGTACATAATAATATATGCGTACATAGCCACACCACAGTTTAAATGTACGTTATAATACTTCAATAATTTTTTAGCAACCCTTTGAAATGTATTTGAGAATGTTCCTGAATGATATGGATATGAACATGTATGATGTTATATTAGCTCCCATACCTGGTGAGTAAGACATTTCAATTGGACTTATGTTGTAAATCCAATGAGTGTGTTGCCACTTTACTTCGTTAGCCCATTATCAATAATCAGTCAGGATATCTCCCGTGGCTGCAGGTGAGTCAAAAATAATACCATGAACACTATTTTATGGAGGCAACTCTCTCTGAAGAGCTTTGTAAAAGTACCTTTACAACAACACTGCATGAATAAGTACATAATGGACAATAAGTGAAGTGTTGAACAGTACAATCTCGTGGAGACATTTCAGAACCACGGACAGCTCCTGACACACAGCTCTTTATCTAAATCCAAACGTAGAAAGACGTTATGACTTAAAGGCCCCATGCCACGGCCATTTCTACTGATCATATTTCCATTTCTGAGGTCTACTAGCATAATATTTACACTGTTACATTTTCCAAACCCACATTGGTTTCTCATACAGCATCTCTGTATCGTATGTGTATTCACTCTGTGTCCTAAACGGCTTGTTGGCGCTCCTGCCCCCCCCCCTCCCTGTGAGCCCAGTGTGCTCTGATGTGTGTGTATGTGTTACAATGGTGTTAGCAGCCAGAAAATGACACCAGTAATGACAAACAGATGAGAATGCTGCGTGGGGTCTGGGTGTCGTGTTGGCGGGATGCACACACACACACACACACACACACACACACACACACCCGCAGCCTCCCCGCATCCCGCCGTCTCAGGCTGAGAAATCCGCGGAGCTGCAGCTGAGAAAAGATTGAGTGTGTGTGTGTGTGTATGTGTGTGTGTGTGTGTGTGTGTGTGTGTGTGTGTGTGTGTGTGTGTGTGTGTGTGTGTGTGTGTGTGTGAGGAAGTCCACGGATTGCTCCACACGTAATGGCCCCGCGCACGTAACGTCACTCTACCCAATACGTCACTCTACCCAGGAAGAAAAAGAAAATTTCCAACGAGGCGTTCTGGGGCAGCATAGACAGGTCTTTTCTGTGTTAAGGCCGCTACACACCAACCTGAGACCAAAGAACGCGTACCGAAGGCGTCCCGACTTTTACGTCCGCTACATCGCCTGCGTCGGCTACGCCGCCCGACTACGAACACACCGCAAAGACTTCAGTTGACGAGTGGCAATAACTGTCCTTACCAGCAGGCAGCGGTAGTGTGTATTCGTCATTCAAAAGAGGCAACAACCGGAAGACAGACTATACACCGAGAGAAGAAGAACAGGCTGCGTGATACAAACAAACGACAAATAACGACTGTTACAATGAAGGCTCGATAATCAGCTCACGGCATATAGGTGTAAGTAGGGGTAACTTTTTTACAAGTGGGGGGGTGGACCTCACCTCTAAGAGGGTCTTCACCTCCTCTAGGGGGGTCCGGGGGCATGCTCCCCCGGGAAGATTTTTTTTTTTTTTAAATATTGAAGTTAAAAGCATCAATCTGGTGCACTTTGAGAGCAACATTAAGAGATCTATGGATACATCTCTCAACACCCAGATGAAACAGAACTGTCAACAGATGTTCTATTTCTTTATAGATATTTTACAAATCACTCCCCTTTCAAAACAAACCGTTTGAGACCCACTGAGATAACTAGACTAATGTTAACTATCTAAACACTGAGAGAGTCCTTTACTCCACCTGAGCTGAGGTTATCTGAGACTCTCAGTCTGACAGGAGAGAGTTCTCCCTCCACCTTGTTGTTGAAAAATCTCCTTATATCCGTTAGCTTGGCTAGCTAGCACCAGATGCTAACCACAACGATCTCCAGTAGATACCCACCGGTGTGCGAGCTCTCTTGCTCGCTTGCGCACGCACACAAAATGGCTCGTGCCACACACACACACAGAGCAGAGCTTGAATGAAACACAGAGACCCAGAAGTAAGCTACTTGTACAGTGTACTCACGAGGCCTATTATGTGCAGAATCCCTCTCGCTTTCAGGTGGTTTTGATTGAGTGTCCACACGTGGACGTTTAAGGACTAAAAAACGATCAATGTTTCACTTTGCTGTTAGCAAATAATTTGGCGCTCTAGCTAACAGGAAGTCACTCAAGTGTCACAAGTAATTTAGCCTATGGGTAGATCAAAAATCGAATGGGTGCTGGCCATTGGCCTAATCATATCACCTGTGTTGGCTTTATGTTTTTGGTCAAAAATGTGTTTGTTTCACATTTGCATTGAAACAAACACATTTGTTTCTCTCTCTGCTTCCTGTCTCTCTACAACCTGTCTCTCTGCAACCTGTCTCTCTGCTTCCTGTCTCTCTTCCTCCTGTCTCTCTCCCTCCTGTCTCTCTGCCTCCTGTCTCTCTGCTTCATGTCTCTCTGCTTCCTGTCTCTCTGCCTCCTGTCTCTCTGTTTCCTGTCTCTCTGCCTCCTGTCTCTCTGCCTCCTGTCTCTCTGCCTCCTGTCTCTCTGCCTCCTGTCTCTCTGCTTCCTGTCTCTCTGCCTCCTGTCTCTCTGTTTCCTGTCTCTCTTCCTCCTGTCTCTCTCCTCCTGTCTCTCTGCCTCCTGTCTCTCTGCTTCATGTCTCTCTGCTTCCTGTCTCTCTCCTCCTGTCTCTCTGTTTCCTGTCTCTCTGCCTCCTGTCTCTCTGCCTCCTGTCTCTCTGCCTCCTGTCTCTCTGCCTCCTGTCTCTCTGCTTCCTGTCTCTCTGCCTCCTGTCTCTCTGTTTCCTGTCTCTCTGCCTCCTGTCTCTCTGCTTCCTGTCTCTCTGCTTCCTGTCTCTCTGCTTCCTGTCTCTCTACAACCTGTCTCTCTGCTTCCTGTCTCTCTGCTTCCTGTCTCTCTACAACCTGTCTCTCTGCTTCCTGTCTCTCTGCTTCCTGTCTCTCTGCCTCCTGTCTCTCTGCTTCCTGTCTCTCTGCTTCCTGTCTCTCTACAACCTGTCTCTCTGCTTCCTGTCTCTCTGCTTCCTGTCTCTCTACAACCTGTCTCTCTGCCTCCTGTCTCTCTGCCCCCTGTCTCTCTGCCTCCTGTTCTCTGCCCCCTGTCTCTGCCTCCTGTCTCTCTGCCTCCTGTCTCTCTGCCTCCTGTCTCTGCAACCAGTCTCTCTGCCTCCTGTCTGTCTCTTTAGGTTACATGGTGAAAAGCTTTTCAACATGGGGGTTATTTTTAGACTGCAGAGCCAGACAGACAGAAACCCCGTTTAACTATTTGTTAATTCATGTATCATTTATCTTTACCACAGTCTGATTTATTCATGCGTGTTTTCATCTGCATGTATACACTTGCTTTGAAACCATAATTGATATATGTGAGATTACATTTGAGTTATTTCTGCATTGTTCGGCTCCGCGTTGAGGAAGGGTCTTAAGACATTGATATGTCAGCTTGGAAATGGTTAAGTGGTTGGTTTAGGGAAGATGTGGAGGGTGTAGACAATCTCAGAACACGATGTCCCCCCCACTCCTCACCCCAGACCCCCCCTTTACCCTCAAGTGCCCCAACGACACACACACACACACACACACACACACACACACACACACACACACAACACACACACACACCAACACACACACACACACACACACCACACACACACACACACACACCACACACACACACACACACACACACACACACTGAGAAGCCCCACCCCTCTCCCCCTTGCCAGCTGAATTAATTTGGATACTATTTTTGAAAGTCAGTGTTTTCTAAGGGAAACTAATGACGCAATGACGTCAATGCAGGTCAATAGCACACTTCTGGAGAAGAGGACAAGGGAGAAGAGACGGCCAGGGATGGAGAGAGAGGTTGGTCGCAGCCAGGTCTCTTCTCTGCCCTGTGTTGTGACATGAATGATTTTTTCCTCATGGTTATTTATTCTTCTTTCTTTTCGTAATTTAATTCAAATGACCTTTTCTTCTGTAAGCTGCTTTTGTCTTGCCACTTATAGCGCGGACTCTCAGTCGCGCTTCTGTCCCATTCATGCTTTGCGTCTCTGTCTGGAACACACACACACACGCGCGCGCACACACACACACACACACGCACACGCACGCAGAGTCTATGCAGTGAGGTGAATCGTGTTTTTTTGGCGGGCTCTTTCTATCAGCTGGCTCGCATTTGTAACTCTCTTCTCCAAACTCTCCCTATCTCCTAACTCTCCCTCTCTCCTAACTCTCCCTCTCTCCTAACTCTCCCTCCCCCCCCTCCACTCCCAAACCCTTCACCCCTACCAACATCACCACCACCCCGCGCACCTCTCTTTTAAGCTCCTTGAATCCCGAATGGCAGCTCCAAATATTTGAGTCTGCGACAGAGCATGGAGACGACGCACACCGGACGGATCGGCTTCCTCCATCCTGCCGCACGAGCAGAGACCGTGTTCTGCTTTAAATCTTTTAGATGTGTCTTAAACTGAATACAACTCCGAGTGTAAACAGCTGAAGCTAAAAGGTAAGTGCTTTCTCTTGCAGATTGAACCAGAACGAGGTGGGTGTACTAGTGAGGGAAGTTTGCAGGGAGACCATGCGCAGATATTTGGGGTGATTACCGGTTGATCTGAGGACGAGCGAGCACTCTCACGAGCAGGGATAACGCATCCAAAGAGAGGTTTCCCTCCGTTTTTAACATATTTTTGGCACAGTTCTCTAAACTATGCGAGGATACAAGGGGCGCTTGCTTGAGTGCGTTGTTATGAACATTGTTGGTTAAGTCGTGGATTCATGCGTAAAAGAACATTCAA
Source organism: Pseudochaenichthys georgianus (assembly GCF_902827115.2). Lineage (NCBI taxonomy): Eukaryota > Metazoa > Chordata > Actinopteri > Perciformes > Channichthyidae > Pseudochaenichthys > Pseudochaenichthys georgianus. Next base: position 39,385,360 of record NC_047508.1, read on the forward strand.
CTAAAGCTCCTAATTGACTGTTTCACACAAGACATTCAAGGCGACTTTATTGAGGTTCATCGCAGGACATCTCATCTCCGGGTCACACCAGGAGAGAAGCACAGGATTGTAAACGGGATGTTTATGTGTTGGTTTTCTGTGTGAATGCATGTTGACAAGGCAGGGGATTTTGCAGACACTTTGAAGACAGCGGGCTGCGGTATTGCGTGGGAGTATTCACGTGTTGGGGATCCTCTGCTTTAGGCTGCCTAGTAACAACTCAAAGAGAGACAGAGAAGGGGAAACTTGTACATTTTACAATTTGGCAACACTGGTTTCTTTTAGGTCGAGCAAATAAACCACATGTAAGTGTTTAGATAAAGAGAGGGAGAGAAAGAGACAATCAGTACTTTTTTATTTGTAGTAGACGAGGCTCAATTTAAGTTTATTTTAGTTTTACACTTGTCAGACAACTTTTGTCAGTGCGCACATGTTGCAGCAAACTCGGAGCAACATGATGTATTTTTCTTTTACATTGCAGCATTTGCTAATCCTGCTTGTTCTCTAACGCTGAACACGAATTAAAGAAGTTACATACATGTAGACTGACTGAGCGAGTTGTGGACCTTTCACTGGCTGCGTTGTGTGGAGAGGTTGGACACGACTGAGCTTTGCAACACCATGGACTGCACCGTTAGTTTTTCAGTGCAGATTGTAGAGCAACACATATCCCCACTGGAGTTGAAGTTGATTTTGTGGCTTTTGTCTAAATCAATTCTACCTTTGACAAAGTTGCAAAATAGGTGTTTCCCAGTTGCACTCTGATATATCCTGAAAAAGAATGTCTGAGCAATATAAACCATAGTGTAGGAAGTCTGACTCTTTATGGGGTGTATATGTCTATTTTAAGCTTTCTTTTACTGAAGAAAGTTGTATTAAAATAGATGTGACACTGAAAGCTGAGTCGTGTTCCGTCCCTGATCGCTGTGAGATGAACACAGGCTTCACAAAGACAGAAAAGTCTGCAGCGGCTTGCAACTTGCAGGAGTCAGAAGAACATCGTTTTAAGGGTGTAGTGCTGGTGTTGAATGAGGTGGATCTCTGGTGGAGTTTGTCGACACCCCGCGGTGATCTTGGCTCACTGCACGGAGGGACCTCGGCTGCAACGACCATTGATACCGCTCCCTCTTTGATTAAATGAGTGTGGACCACAGGGAATTGTATGTGTGTGTATGTCGTGTGTGTAGGATAGTGGGGCTGCTGTGTATTGGGTAGATGGGAGACTCTACTATTGACTCGTGCTTGGGCTGAATATTATGAATAAAAAATCAGCCAGACATCAGATGCCAGAAATATCCAAATAACAACAATATATATTTGTTGTTTGTATTCATGTGATAATGCAGGGTTTCTTCGTGTAGAGGAGAGGGCTAAACCCGCGGTGTGTGTCTGTCCCTATACATGCACTCGCCAGCAGTCACGGACATACAGTTGGCCTACAGGCAGGGATAAAAATAGCACAAACCGATGCGACAGGCGCAGCCCTTTCCCTTCTCAGAGCCGACTTTTAGGTAGCTGCCACTCATTGGAGACTCTAAATATCCACCCCATCCCATCCCGTTAAGTCTCACGAGTGCAGATGGACAGCGTGGGGTGTGTGGAGAGGGTCTTACAGTAAATGTGTTATAGATATTAGTGAGAGACGGAGTATAGTGTGGAGGGAGGTTTGTTTGTGCGCCGGGCCGGGCGGCATGGATAAGTGTGCTTCTCCCCGTGGGTCTATTCCGTGGGTGCGCGGGGTCTGGTGCGTGGGCACGGACACTGAATACAGGAGATGGAGGCTCGCTGTTTTCCTTCGGTTTCAGTGATTTGCCCGCCAAATGCACTGGGATAAAAATGATCCAAGACCAAAACAGCACCAACGCTTGGTGGGGGATATTTAGAGACGAGGGAGGGAGGGAGGGAGAGAGAGAGAGAGAGAGATAGATAGAGAGGGGAGGAGGGGAGGGGGGCTGGATGGAAACCCAGATGCTCCAGCAATAGAGGAGAGTTTTCATGAGATAACCTTCTCCAAAACTGATGTTTCCACGTATCTACACCACATTATCCACCTGTAATATTTTCCTATTTTGTCACTCTTTTTCCACGGCAGAGCAGCAGCGTCTTTAATCAGACTCTCCGGGCTGTAAAGTGAGAGAATCTAAACGTGACGTCAATGCCTAGTGACTGACGCAGCCCTTCAACGAAGAAAAAAAAAACTGGCTTTTTATTTATTATTTTTTCTTCTTCTCGTCAGCAAAGCTTAATTACTAAATGTTACAGTGCTTCGTCGACTCAAAGAAAAGTAAATAATAAATTCCGCAGGCAGCGTCGCGTAATCTGCGTACATCAGAATATGGAGCTATTTGTGCGTTCATGAGTTTGAGCTGAAGTGACACTGGGACGAGAAGCTGAAGAGGGCGACAAGACATCAGATATTGTATTGCATGATATTGGCAGCGACGACGACTTGCAGATTGTATTTGCGGGGGGTGAGAGTGTGTGTTCGGGATGCGAGTGAGCTGCTGGTGCTGGTGGAGGCACACTGGGTTCCAGAAAGAAAAAAAATCACTGCAATGATGCAACGTAGGGGAATCGGGGCTCTTGTGCAGAGTTGGAGATGCAAACAATAATTTCCATTAGATGCACTTCACGTTCCTACGCGATACCTTTTGTGAGTGTGTTTTTTTTGTTGTTCTCTCTCCTTCGTATCTGAGACCTAAAAATAGCATCATAGTTTTGATCGTGCGCCAGAAATAGACAGACGGGTATCACTTGTATAAAAAGGGAGGCGATCCTGAGCAAACTTGGACGTGCCACTGTAAGCCTAGAAAAACAAATGGAGGACTTAATCTGTTGCATTTCTTCCACACTCCTGTTGATGCTTTTCACTAACATGTCTCTCTGTGTTTCTCCTTCTCACAGATTAGATTAAGGACGAGCCTGCACCACGGGTGAGAGACACATGCTTCATTCTGTGTACTTTTGTGTATTTAGTGCATGCTCCGGAGTGCCTGTGCTGTTCTCTCCCCTTCCTCTATCCCATGCACGCAAACACACTTGATGGATTTAATTGGCATGCTTTACGAGCCACTGTTCGAGCAGAAGCAGAGAGCAACCCTTTCCTGCAGAGTAGGAATCACCCTTTTTGGTAAATAAGCAAGTGCAAAAACCCCCTTTGTCTGTTGGCGCTGTTGATCTCTATCACATATTTATGTTTTCCCTCCCATCTTAACCGCGCGAGAGCGAGGGGAACCCTTCTCTGATGAGCGCTCGAGGACGCCTTTCCTTTCAGTATGCTTGTTTTTTAAAGAGGAGTCACACTGACAGGGACACATCGGTGGAGGAGACAGAGAGGAGGTGAAGGATCTGTTGCTGCGCAGCGGAGACACCGCATGGGGAAACCCGAGAACTGTCCAGAAGCAATGGAGATGAAACCACACCAAGTGGCGGTAGTGGGCTGTTGCTGGTGGTGTTTATGTGTGTGTGTGTGTGTGTGTTTTCTATGCATGTGTGTGTGTGTTGTGCCTGGCAGCCAGGAGCTTTATTTACTGGAGGAGAAATCCTGAAGCAACCCGCCTCTTGTACACTGCCTGCGCTAACTGAGGGAAGACATTGGGCTTGAAAAGATGATATATAATAGAGATTTTCCCGCCTGTGTATTTTTGAACTGCTTCAGACGAGAGACGGACCGACCCGGATCAGCTCTTCTTTCACCAGTACTGTCATTTTCTCCCAACTCGTTAACAATCCAGCCTCTTGAAGTGGAGCAACTCGCGTTCAAATGAACAGAAGATCTGGAGTGCCAAAGTTGGCATTGCGCGTGCGAAGTCATTGAGAAAGTAGCCAAATAGTTGAGATATGATGTGTTTGAGTTCAGCAGGACGCTACTAACTATTATGTGTCTCGTGACTATAACGCGTAAAAGGCGAAGGGAGCGATGAAGTTTGAAGGAATCACCCTTTCAATAAGGTATCAGTGTTGAATTAGCGATCCGGACCAGGCTGCACGAAACCGAGTTCACCCCCAACCCAATGTGCACGAATTTGGGATTTTTTTTCTCCCATAGTTTGAATGCAAGTTACAATGCCACAGAGAAAAATCCCAAATCGACCACCTGTCTTGCAAAATCCCGATCCTAGTTACATTCCTCCACCTCCCCTAAAAGAGCACTAACAAAAACACCAACTCTGTAATTCTTCGTCGGTCAAAAAGCGCACATACCGACTCGAGCAGCCAGGTCTGGCTCAATAATTCAACAGCGCGCGTGTAATGTCGGTGGAAACAACACGGTTTCCCGAGTCGTGACTGCTAAAGTGAGTAATGTGCGCGTTGGCTGCGTCAGGAGAGGCAGTCACTGTGCAGTGCAGACGGTGGGGGAGAATCGTGACTGACTGGGTTGCGAATGAAAGACCACCCGATAAAAAAATACCCACACCAGGAGCGATTAAAAAAACATTTCCCCTAACCCCCTCTTCCTCAATCCCAAATATATCCTTTCTCCAAACTGAGCCCTGCTGCTTGATGCTGGCAGCCAACTTGAATGCAGGCGAGTTTCATCAGTGATAGTGGGGCGGCGTGGATGTATGGAGAGAGAGGAAGAAGAGGAGGGAGGGAGAAGAAGAGGGGCTTATGTTTGGGATTGGATCTAAATATGGGGGGAGCGAAGAGAGGGGTCCGGATCCAGATCGTGACCCGTCCTCCGCCTCGGTACAGTGGAGTGGGAAGTTGTTATAATGAAAGATATTACAAACTAATGGAAGCAGGGAATAAAACAACAGGTAAGTTACTCTACTTGATAACTGAGCAAAACCAACATATTAAACATGGTGTGAGAATGAGTGCTTTTACGGTCGTGCTTAACTCTTTAACTCCCGACGTGGTGCTCAGCTTTGTGTTGTTGTTGTGTTAAGTTGTTTATTGTTGCTGTATATGCTGTAAGATGTTGCACGGTTATCGCAGTTGTGATATAGGTAAGATTATGTTTGGTTTCAACCTTTGAATCTCTGCAAATGACTGAAGCATCGCGGTGTTGGACTGAATGTGCAGTTCGGAAACCCCCCCGCGTTCTCGCAGTGGTTCCCTCCGGTGAACTCTATAGGTGACCACGAGTCGCCTCAGATGCTTCTTGCTGATGTTTTGATGCGACGTGGAGAGCTTTCCACACTTCGACATGTAACTGTTATTTCTTCTAATTATATCTTTGATTGCTGTCTTTGCATTGCCCATCATTTGCGAAATGGGAACGTTTTATGTTCTTATCAGGGGGAAATGGATCATTCTGTTCTGTACAATCTCGTTTATTATTACACATCGAGATTATTAATCATGACACAACACATTTAATACAACGTTTAGTTTCGTGGACACCCTATCAAAACCAAAACATGCATTCACCAATTATCCGCATTAAATTCTCATATCCATAACACACTTACTCTGGTATAGATCACAATTTGGTTAACCCTGTTGACTTCATTTTTTTTTTTCAAAAAGGGGGGTCCCTATATAAGCGACACACCGATTGGTTGATGACGAGGTTTGTTTCCTCCAATGAGATCGCTCCCTGCTCTCTATTTATTGCCAGCAGTTTACAGCCTTGCTCTCTCCTCACCCAGAGCTTTGGAGCGGAGAGTCAGCGCGGCACGGAGACACACACCGCGGACCAGGGACTAAACACACACTCAGAGAGAGAGAGAGAGAGGGTGCACTGACACAACAAAACGCATCGATGCGCAGCTCCCGACCACCACACGGGATTTGCACATCCGAGCGTTTGGATAACAAAAATTACAGGGGGAGGAAAATATGAGGGAAGGAGGCAGGGGGAGAGAAGGGAGAGATTCAAACTGGAGAAGGAGTGGGAATCAAAGCGTAAGGACCTTGGGACAGCTCTCAGTTGCAGCCTTGGCTTCCGGAGACCCCCTTTTTCTCTCTTTCTCTCCATCCTATCTATCCCCCGCCGTGTGTGTGTGTGTGTGTGTGTGTGTGTGTGTGTGTGTGTGTGTGTGTGGTGTGTGTGTGTGTGTGTGTGTGTGAGTGTGTGTGTGTGTGTGTGTGTGGTGTGTGTGTGTTGGAGGGACACACTCGCCTCGGGTTTGCCGATGGCTGGAGATACAATCAACCGAGCCAGGATGGGGAGATACATCCACGGAAGCGAAAGCAGAGCGGCCTCCCCGGGAGTCGCCGAGTCTCCGTCGGACGGGAGCGGGCAGCAGATAATGTCCTTCACGAATCTTTTTGCGGTCTGGGCTTGCTGTTCATAACTATTAATCTGGGAAGCCCTTACCCAAAAAGCATTTGCGGAGGGCGCATTCACCGCGCCGAGACATCGACATCGGGAAACACGGCTCCACTCGTGGAATTTTACAATCTTTCTTTTTTGAAGGGCTGCTTTTCCCGTTTTTCCACCCGGTTTTTCTTTTGCTTTACGTTGTCCTTATTTGCTCTTGTTTGTCTCGTCGTTGCCCATAGCCGTGGCGCTTTTATCACGGGTGATTTTCAGCCCTATACGCTGGCATTTTTTCCCCGAGTCAACAGTTTTCTTCTTTGTTAGAAATTGTGGCGAAGCTCTGCAGCCACGTCGCACCCACGTTTAATCAAACATTCGCGTGCATCCTTCCTCACAAAAAAAAAATCATGTCAAAAACAACCTAAAACTTTGAGCCATGCAAGATTAAGTCTTAAGTCCAACCCAAACCCCCCCCCCCCCCCTGTCCCACACTGAACAGGTGACACTGGCCCCCAGCAGAGCAGAGTGTACACATGGGGAGACCCCTTCAATGAACAAGTTGCACGTGGGGAAACAGTGGTGGATATTGTGTGGTTTGTGTGTCTGTGTCTTTTGGAGGGTGGGGTTCCATTTTCCTTGGACGTCATCCTAGCCCCAGCCCGCCCTTAAAATATAATGTTGGAAACACACACACACACACACACAACACACACACACACACACACACACACACACACACACACACACACACACAAACACACACACAAACACACCTGTAAGCAGTGCACATGCAAGGGATTCCCCAACAAGGACATCCTAACTTAGGGAGAAGCCCAGTACGGCAGCTGGAGAGAAATAAGGAACATCTGCAACCCCCCCTCCTATTTCTGTCCTTTAACACACACACACACACACACACACACACACACACACACACACACACACACACACACACAAACACACACACACACTCAACTGTCCCCATCCCAGTTTTATGAATGGGTAACCACTATAAGCCTCCCCTCGCCCACCACTGTTCCCGGTGGTCTGCCTCCACACATGTCCCACAGAGACCCGGACACTCGTCCCGTCAGTCTGACCCAGTAGATTAAAAATAACGACTCTTAATTCAGTCGTCAGCTTCACGACTCCGCCACTACACTCACACCGTTCTGCAGCACGTCCAGACTCTCCCGGCCCCCTGTCTGTCTCTGTGTGCATTATGAGTGGTGTGAGCACACAAACGTGATCACACCAAGTGAGATAAAAGCCGGACATGGTCATTCTTTATGTGAGGAGACAGAGTGAAAACAACACAACAAGGTGCAGTCCAATGTCGCCGCGAGAAGAAAAGCACCTGCAACTTTGTGTCCAGTTTTGAATCTGCTGTTCCATCGCCGTTAAGGAGCGCACCCGGGTGGATAATCGTGAACCATGCCTACATATGTGTGCGTTATCAGGCCGAGTAGCAGTCTGAAGTTGGAGGAGGTGTGGACGTACTCATAAATGATGTACGTTATGAAAACTAAGGCCCATTCCACGCAGAGAGACCTGCGAGTTACAGGCTGAAGCTTGGCAGGAAAATGTGTTGTCAGGGTGGAAAAGTGCACGTGACGTCAGAGAGCAGATAGTGACGTAAATGAAAATGATACTGTTTGGATGGGCTGGTCTCTACGTCATGGGCGACGACGTTAAGTAACCGGAAATAAGAAGCTATGTCTTCAAGTTTAACATGATGTCGTTAAGCGAGCAGAATGAACACAAAATAATCCTAGCTGGGGGTCTCTAAAATGTCATATGGGACCCAACCCATGAGCAAAGCATCCATGAGATAATGTGCAGAATATGAACACACCACCTACATGCAGGTTGCCTACATGTAAGACACGTGTCGTAACAAAAACTCAGAGCGAAGAAAAACATCTGGAAACAGTGATCCTCTATAAAAGGTGGAGTCCCCCCTTCCTCTGTGTGTGAGTGTGTGTGTTTTACATAATGACACAGGTGACAGTTGTGTGCAGAATACTGGTGTGTGTGTGTGTGTTGTGACTGAAGGTACACCGTGCATCTCTTAAGGGTGACGTAATTGCTGCCTTTCCCTGAATGGCTTTGTACGAACCTGGTGCGTAAAACCGAGACTTTTCTGACTTCTTTTAAGTGTTTGTCTGAGGGGTGGAGTCCGATATCCATATCAAACACTATAAAGTCCCCCACCTCTATCCAAACCCCCATCTACGGCACATCTCCGTCCTGAATGTGTAGGCCTGCACGCTTGGCCGTACAGTAGATGAACTTTGCGGGTTACTCTCACCGTCCTCTGTGGTGTGTTTCTGTGGTTGCAGAAGACATCGATGACAGTCAAAGCAAAAGCAGGGATGGAGAGCGAGGTGCCGAGTGGACCCTCCAAGCTGTGCGCCGGGGGGAGGAGACCCGCGGTTTGGATGTATTCACAGAGAGAGAAAGACAGAGAAAACTACGAGAGACAGACCCTCCTCCTTGTCGTCCCCTCCTCCTCACCCCAGAAAGGTAATGCACGGCCTGAGATGTGTTAGAGGATGGGTCTCACGTCAACCACCCTTTAAATTGCATTTTGCGGGAGGCCGCTCGGAGCTGGAGAGCAGGCGTTGTGTCTGTTCTCACTTCTGCTGCTGAATATTCTCTCTCTTCTTTCTTCTTATTATTTCCAGTCTCTGTGAAACCTTTGCATTATAATTACTAATAAGTGGTTGTGTCGACTTTATGTGCAAAAACGTGCATGGTTTTTGTTCTTATGGTTTGAGACGAGCGTGTATTGTCAAAAATATGCGTAAAAGTAGTAGTGTTTAAATTGTAAAAGCCTTGTATAATATATCTATAGGAGGGTGTTGGATTGTGTATTAAATACATATGTTTCTCAGTATTTCATGTATAATATTTCCTAGTCAGGATTTCAATATTTATTCTGATATATGAGACGTCGGTGACATTTTCTGCGTTTTGTCGTCCGGGATTTTGCATCATGTGGTTCAATGTAAAAAAAAAAATCTTTCACGGATCATATAACATATTTAAATGTTATTATATGTATTGATAATGTGGAGGAAACTCGTACACTTGCCAATCAATCGAATATTGGTCCACTGTGATTTAACTTGTGTTGTGTTGGATCACCGACGTGTTTAGTGTCAGTGTTGGATGTAGAACTCCGTGATGTGGAATTATATCAACCGAATATTACTGATGAATGATATTTAATGAGATATAAGCGTAGGCTATGACTGACTGTAATATGGACTGTGGCTTATCCCCAAATTCTTGCTATGCCCCCCCTTCAGTGTGAGTCATCATATCGTCCACAGCTCAGGCAACACCTCGACGTAACCTCACATGTATTGCCCTTAAAATAAACCATGTGAGCAGAGGACACACACGCTGTGACCCTAGTGCAGCAGGACAAACATGCATCGATACAAAACATTTTACACAATATGTTTTGTAATGGACTAATTATAATTTCCCACATATCTAAGACTGTTATAGAAAATGTACTGGCATGTAAGAACATGTTGATGCTTAAACGTTATGTGGGCTGCGGTCAATGGGCTCGTCCTGACCTGCTATCTTTGGACACTTTGGGACATTTCATGGCAGCTATTTTGCTTATGTTACATTTGAAAGTGCATTCAAGTGCGCCTATACGCACAAGGTTATAATAAAGAAGTGGTTATAACAGTAAGACACAAATAGATGCCAATTCATTTTTAGATAGGTGTGTCTGCATGAAAATACCATCTTAAATCTCACAGAAAAATATTATTTGTGGATGTTTTGGCATATTTAAGTAGCCTATCATTGCTTTTTCTAACATAATATAGATTTGCAATATGAATACATACACCGCTGTAAGTATACAATTGCATTACTGTAGGTTTGGTAGTTTCTGTGTGTTCAGTAAAATTATATAAGCATGGGTAAATCGTTTTAGGGTTAGGACAGTCAGTTACCATTAGAAATATTTTCTCACGTACCTCTACGCAGGGGTGTCAACTCAATTTCATTCAGGGCCACATCAGCATTATGGTTGCACTCAAAGGGCCGGTTGTAATTTTAATTATATATAAATACATATGTAAATATATAATATATTAAATAATGTATTATATTACATTGTTGGCCCTGCATTGGATTATTATCAGTTCTGGTAATATCTTCCTAAATTACTACGTCTGAAAGCAGAAGTCTAGGGAAAATCATTGAAAGCAAATATTCAACAATTACACCTCTTGTATTGTATATTGTATTCTTTGCAAGCTCTTGCGGGCCACATAAAATGAGGTTGCGGGCCGGATTTGGCCCCCGGGCCTTGAGTTTGACACCCCTGCTCTACGCCATGCAGATATTTAGTTTTTATTCATCTATGTTTTTAGAAGTTTGTATCCGACCCAAAACAAAGGAGGTGAATGGAGTTTTGTTCTTTGTGCTCGCAGCATTGAAAAGTACAATTTCCAGCGTCCTCACTTATCAGGATAATTCACTAAACACATCGGTTTCCGACGCCATATCTTCAGTAGAAAGTTGTTCCGGTGAAAACGGTTGACAGCTTGAGCTCTGTTTACCATCCAGTGTGTTCAACATGGTCCCTGGCTTTAGGAGCGCTGCTGCTGCTGCTGCTGCGTTTCCAAATGCAATTGTACAATTCTGTAAGCATGGGTAGTGCAGAAAAAAAAGGGCAGAAATCTCAGAAGGATCCCAAAATCTGGAACATTTCACCAAAAATACCTGCTTGGCTTTTTCCCATTTAAGAACCTATTTTAGTCTTTTGGAATTTCGGTGAATTCCTCCCATACCGGACACCGATTGGCAGACGAGACTCCATGCAGTTCTCATTGTTTGCACCAATCCTTCAAACAGGAGAAATTGATTTATTGTAAAACATATATTTTTTGTGGAGTGTTCAGAATTTCTTTTAACGCTATTTCTCTTTGTAAAATCTGTGTTCTAGTGAAATGACGTGCTTCTAGTTTAGCATTGTATAATCCTTAACGTTAACACACGCTGACTTGCATCAAATAGTGGGAATTGTTTCGTCGGTGTTTTCTAACCCTCCATTCAAATGATTGATGTTATAGGTACTGTATCATCATTAACAGTCATCAAATCATCTCATGTGAAAAGAAATATAATTAGTTCGTACATTTTAAATACAGTCAAATACAGAAAACACTGCTGGAGAACACACCCATAATGTAGACATCCGCACCCATAAGGACTCATGATGTCTGATTATTTACGTGCTCAACAACTCCTAATTTGCTTTGTGAGAAATCCCTAAAATCCCAACTCTGACAGGACTTTTTAATAACCTTTAAACCAAAAGAAGTATCAAGTAAACGTTACAGATTAAACAGGAGTTCCACCACCCCTTGTTGTCGCCGATCATCAGGTTTTCTTGTTTAGTAATTCAAAGCTATATTTGGGGGATGACGTCGAGGTTTAAACCGAGACCGAGGGGCTTCGAAGACGTGAGTAAGGGACATCTGGCTTCTAATCAATTACACACGGTATTTGCTGCAATATAAATTATACTTCATATTTATTCTTCTTGCTGAGAAATATCAGAGTGTAATGTTACGAAATGCATGTGAATGACTTTTGCCTTAACACATATATCTAAAGAGAGTGACCATTGATAATATTTGAACAGTTTACCTCATTTACTTGCTTAAAAATAAGTGCGATTCATATCTTGGAGGAGAATTACCCGCTCATGAAAATGTTTATGTTGTTGTTTAATTTCGGTTTTTTGCAGTTTTGTTTTATTCCAAAGTATTGTTACACTGAAAAAACGTTGACTTAAATCAAATGTATTATATCAACAGATTTCACATAACTGTATTAGTTGAAAGCAATTATATTAAGATAAATACATATTAGGTTCAACTTATTATATTATGGCTGTCAACCTACACAGTTGTGTGAAATATGTCGACATAATACACAGGTTTCTCGGTGCATGTTCATTAACGCTGGTTTGTACATATTCTGCTAAAAGCTTCAGATCTTTGTTTCACATCCTGCAGAAAGTCACTTCGATCTTATGCCTTTTTTATTGAATAACAGCCAAACCAGGATTTGATCATTTTACATAACTTACTCAACGCTTAGTGTCTGGCGTTCAGCTTAAGTGAAATCATTTTTGATCTGGTTTTGTGAAAGCAGTCACAGTTCTATTTGCTTTTGCTGTCAGTGTTTTGGACATTTAGAATCATCGATACAATGAAGAGTGAACATCTCATGAGATCAGGTCTTTATATTTATGCAAACTGAACTGCTTTAATTCATTTTACCCTCATTAAATAGCTAAAGTATACGACAGCTCTACTAAGTCTTAATCTGGACCTGACCCAATATGGGGAGTACATAGATTACGTATAGTGTGACTCCTGACACTTGTTTAGTTAAACGTATACGTTTTAAATCATTCAAACAATGCGTTTTACAACTACCTTCATGACACACACATTTCACCAATTTAATTAAAACAGATTATGAAATTGATGTTAGTGGATAGTTTAAAAAACAGGGGTGTCAAACTCAAATACACAGCGGGCCAACATCAAACAATGGGTACTAGTCGAGGGCCGGACTGGTTCAATGTTTCTTGCAGAACTTATTGAAATGAACTTATTGCACATATTAAACCTGGGACTAACAAAGCTTAAATGATTGCCTAAAGAAACAACATTAAACATTAAATAATCAGTTGCATTCATTTCTTATGGCTCTATCTGCAGCTTCTCCAGAGTCATTTCTTATGATTACATTTCTCCACAGGCCAACAACAGCTTCAACAAAACTATTTCCCTCAAAGAACAAACCAAACATGCCCTGTTGTCGTGAGAGAGAAAGTGCAGAAGGAAACATCCATTACACTCAGTGTGCTGCCCTGTGATGAGTTCAGATACTTGGCATCTCATCTCGGGTGCAAGGTCACCAATGTTTGGGGTCAGGCTCTGAGCGGAGGAGACCCTCAGGATGGAGTGAAGGTGTGTGTGCAATATACCGGAGGGCCAGATCTAATAGTAATTACAAATTATCCTGCGGGCCGAAATTAAATCCACCATGGGCCGGATTTGGCCCCCGGGCCTTGAGTTTGACACATGTGGTTTAAAAGAACAGATATTACATTTTTCGACTTTAGGAAGACCAGTGGTTCTCAACTGGTGGGTCGCAGACCCGTTTCGAGTGGGTCACGGATGTGTGTTTTTCAAACTTATATTTTGAAGCCCGTGAAAAACAAACAATGGCAGAAAATATTATTAATATGTCGGGTAGTAATAGATGTATTTATTTTCTCAGAATGTGTAGTTTATATGTTAGTATTTCTAAAAATCTCCTGGGGGAGAATCCCCCCAGACGCCCCTTCTGGTGTTTTCAGCATGTGGGCCTTTTTATGTTATAAAGTTCAGCTTTGATTCCATCATCTCATTAAACCTTTTTCAAAGCATGTGGTTCTGTGAAGGGATATAAGGGATATATGCACTGTACTTCACTTTAATTAATATTGTATGCTGAAAAGCGTATATATTACAGCACGATCTTTTGTTGAATAGATTTGAGTGGTTGAAAAGGGGTCGCGATTTATTGACAAAGTAAAAAGTGGCCTGACCAGTTGAGAACCACTGCTCTAGAGAGTGGTTTGTTCCTCAAATTAGTTTGAACCCTTACGTTCTGTATTTACTTGCACTATTGTATCTGTTTTATTGTGTTGCTCTGTTGGAGGAGCCTAAGATTCCCATCTACCGAACTACACTGTAAAATATTACCATGATTTCACAATATTTATTTGTAATATTTTACAATAAATGACTGTTTTACCACTTCACAGTCTTTACCTGTAATGTTCACAATATCACACTGTCATTTAGAATTTCACAGTGAAATCAATGCAGGCACAGTTAATGACTGTGAATGTACAGGATCAATGATTACCAGGATTTCACAACATGTTACTGTATTATTTCACAGTAACATGCTGTATTCAGACCATCCTCTGTGATAACACAACAAATTAGGCGATTTTCTTGCTTTTATCGCTCTTGCTTGGCTTTAAATATTAATTAATTAATATTATTTACTTAAATTGAAAGGGGCACCGCTGCATGTGCTTTAAAATAAATGAGGCAACATATACATCTATGTAAAATTTAAATTGTTGTCTTGGCTTATTATTTTCAGGTGCATCCTGGGCATTAATCCTGAGACGGGCTGGAAAGCCAAAAAGAGGCATGGCAATTTAAACCCCCATGTCAGCACATTCTTCAGAAAAATTGTTGACTTTGAGTGGATGTCTGTGTAGACATGTGTTACGTGCTCCCCTCCTTGTTTTCTGTCTCCCTGGCTCCGCCTCTGCCCAGGTGTTCCAAATTCCACTCAGCCGTGTGTATAAAGAGAAGCTGGAGGAGAAGGATGTCTCGCCTATCCTAACGCCCGGAGACACTGTCCTTAGAATACCTCTTTGCCATTCTGAGCTGTCGGCCATATTTTTGCAGATGTGTTTATGTTTAGCCTGGAGGACCTGGTAGTCCAGTTTTTGCGGCTTTATTTTGTTTCCCATAGGGTTTATATTTGATTTTTGGTTAGGCGGGGAGAGTTCTGGGTCCTACGGCCCGTGGTGTGGCTGGCTCGGGTTCCCTCCTTCTGTTTGTTCCATTTGGCCAGTCCTCCAGACCTCTTTTTGTTTCCCATTTCGCTTGTGAGCAAACGGCTGATTATCAATAAATGCTCATTACCAATAACCGGTTATTGCGTGTATTCTTTCATGTTGCGGGTCTCAGCACGAGCCACTACCGCGGAGTAGAGGTTGGGGCCGTAACAACATTTCCAAGACACTGTGAAATGTACTTTGCACTTCAATGGAGTAATAAAAAGTTAAAATGGGCATTTTCTTTGTTGATTGAGCTGATTGAATTATGGTACAATCCCAGTCAAATTTACAATATATTATCGTATTATTTAGATTTGTATATTTACAGTAAATTACTGGCTACTGTGTTGCATTACTTCTACAGTAATAGTGTGAACATACAGGTAATTACTGTAATTTATGGACAGCAAGGTACCATAATACCACAGCTCTGTACTGCTATATCACAGTAATTCCATGGGCATGGCAACTGTAAAGTCACAGTATTTAGTTGTACTTTTATTCTAATTAACTGTGAAATATATACAGTAAATTACTGCGAAATATTTACAGTCAATTACTGTGAAATATTTACAGTAAATTACTGTGAAATCCATGCAACTAATAGCCAGTAATTTACTGTAATTGTACAGCCAAACATTGTACAGTGTATGTACGAATGACAATAAAAGCCTTGAATCTTGAAAAGAAAGACGATCCTAAGAAAAGACAACATTAGTAGTGTCAGGGAATAATTTGCCCTGCATGTCCTCCTTCGCCCTCTGACGCAGATGCCCAGCCTTGGACAGCCGCTATCTCCCTTAAGGAGGGGCTGCCCTAGCATATTGTTGATGTTGCCAGTTTGTGACCGGGCAACTCTCGGTCAGATAGTTATTGTTGTGGGACACCAGGAACACATCCTTCTCGGGGTGTAGATGACCCCGAGCCATAAGCGACAACAACTGTGATTCAGTGTCCTCAGCTGTTTGGTGTATCTATTGAAGAATGTTGATTATTACACTCCAACTAAACCTGGAGCTACAGGAGGGGTCTTCAGAATTGATCGTGACATCTCAACCGTGTGGTCAAACCGTGGCTCGGGACATGTCGTGTGAATTCTCCGACCGTAGCTCCAAATAAACCCGTCAGTGTTTGCCATCAAAGCTCCAGCTCTCCTCGTGTCTCTCTGAGTCCTGACTCCAATTGCTTCAGAAGTTTCCCTCTCAAGTAGTTTCAGCAATTACACAAACCTTCATTTGTTTGATGTCCGAGCTCTCCATCAGCTGTGGAGGAGTCAGGTGACGTTGTTCAGTTTGTCTGCAGAGGAGGGTCAGGGTGTGGGAATCAGTCAACAAATCAAAACATTTGTCAACTTGAAAGCAGACAATCATTTCTAAAACCGTTATGGTCTCCATGGAGACAAAGGTTCCCTAACTTTGAGGAATAACTCATTTTAACCTCACTTTTTGGGCCTTAACCTAAAGAGAACTGGATACAGGGTACGAGGCGTCAATGGTTGGTTGATCTTCTTCTTTGAAGCAAATTCAAGATTAACTTCTACTGAAGTTTCACGAAGTAACTTGAAGTCGCTGATTAGGATTTGTTGGCTCAATTTGTTTTAGGTTGGCTCCATATGTTGGGCTGTGAACGCGTCACATCTGGACTGACTGCTTATTGGCTCCCTCTGTAAGATGTTGGACTGAATATCGACCATTCAGCATTTTTTTATCCTTTGAATTGAAAAGGACGCTGATGCCGGCACCAGGACGGTCTCAAAATGCACTCAGTTAAACTAAATTCAGTTTGTAACTTAATGTATTTCAAGGAGAGAAATAGCATTATTTTCTGTCTTACAGTAAATCTCGATACAAGCTAAATCAAGTGAAAACTGTTTTGTCTTCTGTTTTGCGATTGTCGTAATGTGTTATTTATTATTTGCATGTACAGCACTTTGGCTCGACCAAAAATCGTTTTAAAATGTGCTATATAAATAAAACCTGATTTGATTTGATTTAAAGGGGATCCTTTGAAAGAAGTTGATACACGATATTACTTTATTTGCTTTGTAGTCGAGTTAATCTGGAACATTTGGAAATGTATTAATGCTGAAGTGTGTGTTGCTGTGTTATGTTGGCGATAACTGGACATGGACGCTGGTCAATAGAAATGAAAAGGGGGAAAGACGGAACAATCTGGGACAGGTGGCGCAGTGGTCTGTGCAATGATCATCAGATCAAGGGGGGTGCTGGGGAACTCCAGTTCGAAACCCGCTCCTGCCGCCACTGCGTCAGGCCGTTGTGTCCTTGGGCAAGACACTTCACCCGGATTTGCTCCTGTGGGTATTGTCCATAGTACATGTATGATACCAATGTGTACTTGAAAAAGCGCCTCGATGACTTCGAGGCGTGAAGATGGACGGTGTGGCGCAGTGCGCTGTGCAATGATCATCAGATCAAGGGGTGAAACCCGCCGCTGCTGCGTCTGTAAAGCCGTTGTGTCCTTGGGCAAGACACTTCACCTGAACTTGCTCCTGTGGGTATTGTCCACAGTACATGACCATTGCATGTATGATATGTGTAATGTGTATTTGTATAGCACTTTGAGCATCTGGAAAAGTGCTATAATAAAATGTAAGGAATTAATCTTACAATTTCAGGGGGTGCACTCAGAGCAACCTCTATAGTTAAAACATGTAGTGGGCCAAGAGTAGCATGTTTGTCTTATTGTTGTTTTTATTTTAAGTGGAGCCGTGAAAAATGAGAATTGCCTCAGGAATGCCAAGTTTGTTTCTATGAACAGGTCAGATGGAGACCACATCCATACAACTAGTCAAGATGACCCTACAGCCCGCGCCGACTGGAGTCAATTAAGTACTTTCCGAGTACATTGACTACAGGTCTTTGAAGATCTGGAAAGATTCACCAAAAACCAAACTAGTTTTTTATTGACCAAATAAAGGCAAGGCAAGGCAAGGCAAGGCAAGGCAAGGCAAGGCAAGGCAAGGCAAGGCAAGGCAAGTTAAGTTTATTTATATAGCACTTTTCAACACAAGGCAATTCAAAGTGCTTTACAAAAAACGAAAGACATTAAGAAAATGGCATTTAAAATAAAAGCTAATAAAATAAACATAAAAAGAAAAAAATACATGGATAAAAGTTACAGTGCAGTCTAAGATATGAATAGTTCAATTAAAAGCAGCGACAAAAAGAAAAATATAAACAGTAATGTTCAGATCAATTACTTACTTGTGTTTTAAATAAAGGAGAATGTATTATTGTATTAATATCACTCTATAACCATAATACGTTACATAGTCTATCTGTTCATTTCGGCTGTCTTTTCAAACTAAAATCTACAGTGGACATACTGCAACATTTAAAAATCAAATTAAATTAAAATAGTCTAAATTGTAAGATGTGTTTTTAACCCTAAAGAGGTAGGAAATAAAAAGTAAAGTAGATTGGATCATCGGTTCCCATGAGGATATACACCACGTTTTACTGGTGAGTCAAACTATACATCCTACACTTCCACTGGACGTAGATTCCGAATACACACTTCTCGCTAGAAATGTAATCAAAAAGCCTTAAAATGACCAAACTATCCTTCTCATGGACACTGTCCATTAGAAATGATTAGGAACAAATATTGTAGCCATGTCATAATTTGAGAGGGTTTTTTGTGAACACACTACGTTGTGCGCTGTGGACCAACGTTGCTAACATGTTTTTTTGTGACTCTGGGTTGGTTGGAGCGCGAGCCAATAGAAGCGTGAGTGTTACACAGTGATGTCATTATGTTAAAGGAGTCCAATGGAGGCGTTTCAGGCAGAGGGGAGTGTGTGGGAGAGAAACGTTAGGACTTTAGCTTTTGCAGACCATTTGCATGCACACACACCTATATAACACAACAGGAAAGGGAAACCCCATGAGAGCAGAATATGACGAGACGTGGATGCTGACAGAAATAGACTGATCCGTCCAAAAGAACAGGAATAACCGAGTAATAAATTAGTTTTTCATCCAATTGGTATTTCCCCATTAAATCAGAGTGCTTCGGAAACTGGAGGAGAAGGAGCTTTGGAGTGCGGGCTTTAGTCACAGAGCTTGACATATTTTTCGTGAGTTTGACATTAACCTAACCTCGGGCGAGTGGAGATTTTAGCCAGAGAGTAAAACAACATCACCTAGTATTGACCCACAAACGGTTTAAGTTACTAAACCATTAACAGCTCAAACAGTCACTCAAGACGTGATTTGTTCAATGAAACTTCTCTCCCTTTTTCTTGACTAAACAGAATCTGTGTTTTAGCACTTTGTTCCTTTTCATGTAAGGTTTAAATACGTAATATTGACCTGTAAAATCATTCATTATATCAGCGAGTGTTATATTAATGGCAGTAAATTGCTGAAAGATTACATGTATAGTTTGAACGTGTGTATCGTCTTGTGGTATTAACAGATGCAATACATATGACTCATCCTTTTGTATGAGTAATATCATTCGTATTTTCTATTAATTTTGGAAGTATATTCAGGAAGAATAAGGCGACGTTCTGGAAATTAAACCATAGTTTATGTATTACTTTTGACTAGGTTACTTCTGTATGTTGGGAAATAATACGTCACAAATCATGTTAAGATGTATAGAGTAGTATGCTGTGGGGAGACACAGAAAGGACTTATTTTCTGTAAAGAATTCAAATTTTAAGATTCTGTAGACTTTAGACTGGATATTAAAGTCTATCTCCTTTTTGGCTTTGTGGTGTGTGTGTGTGTGTGTGTGTGTGTGTGTGTGTGTGTGTGTGTGTGTGTGTGTGTGTGTGTGTGTGTGTGTGTGTGTGTGTGTGTGTGTGTGTGTGTGTGTGTGTGTGTGTGTGTGTGTGTGTGTGTGTGTGTGTGTGTGTGTGTGTGTGTGTGTGTGTTTTTGTGTCGTCACTACCACTCCTGGTCGTGACTCACAGCGCACAATGCTTTAATTTATTTTTAGCTGAGCAACGTTTTATACCCCCGAACTGTAGGCCTGCACACAAGATGACACACACACACACACGCGCACATGATGCAAAACATACTGCCGCTTATCCACACACTTTCTTTTATATTGTTTCTAAGACGTGGAAGGGTGTGTTAGTTTGTGTATCTGCCCTCCATTGCAGTCCATTCCATTCTTTGCGTTGTCTTTGGCTAACTGAACCTAATAATGTCCCAAATGATTCAGTAGATTTTAACAGTGGTGCAGGAATGAGTCCATAACCAAGAAGTGAGATAGCATTTAACACTTCGTGGTTCCCTTGTCCTGAAAGTCGATGGTTTTTTGTATCCTTTGTTGGTTCGATGCAAGAAATAAGGTCTGTGGCTAAGCTAAAAAACTGTGTCTTCTTGTTAAAAGAGATCAAATGTCAGTGTAAGTCTTTAAAAGTGGCTGATCAGACTACAATCAATCAGTTGATGTCTCGTTTCGGTCATAATGCCATTTGCTGGTTTCAGAGGTATCTAACCGACCGTACTCAATGCGTCAGGTTGGGTAGTAACGTCTCTGACCCTGTCACCTTGGAGAAGGGAGTTCCACAGGGCTCTATTTTGGGGCCTTTGCTCTTTTTATTATATGTAAACAATATTTGTAATCAGATGCAATTTTCTACCTATCATATGTATGCTGATGACACTATTGTATACTCATGTGCTCCTTCTCTGGATATGGCCGTTTCCAATTTAAAATCTGATGTTATCACGCTGCAGCTTCTTGATTCCAAACTGCTTTTGAACAGTAAGAAAACCAAAGCAATGCTTTTTGCTCCCAAGTCAGCGTCCTCTTGCCTCTCCATTGACACCCTTGATGGCGTCTCTGTTGAGTTTGTCGATACCTACAAATATCTTGGCTTTTGGTTGGACAGAAATCTGAACTTCAAACACCACATTGAAGTTCTAACAAAGACATTGAAATTCACTCTTGGCTTCCTTTACAGACTTAAATGTTGTTTTTCAACTTCATCCCGTAAAAGGTTGGTCTCTGGCTGATTCCTGTCCCAGCTGGACTACGGTGATACCATTTATAGATTTGCCTGTCCCACTGTTTTGGCCAAACTTGACCCACTCTACCATGCTGCACTGCGTTATATATCAAATGCACCCTATAGGACTCATCATTGCACACTGTATAGCCTAACTGGATGGTCCTCACTTACTATGCGTAGGATGCAGCATTGGTTTTTATTAATGTATAAAGCCACTGTACATATGTGCCAGATTTGCTCCAGTTTGTGTCTCTTACAACCTCAGATCCAGTGCCTGGATCCAGGTTCCTGCTGTGAGGACTGAGGCTGGGAAAAGGAGTCTTTTTTATTATGGGCCTTGGTCTTGGAATGACCTTCAATCAAACCTCAAACTGACGGCATTTTTAAATTGAAGTTGTCTGAAGTCTTTACATAAGTAGTGCACCTTTCTTACTGTCCTAATGTGCACAATGTAGTGACTGCTTTTTTATCTTTTGTTTTCTTAGTTATGTTCTCTGTATTTTATATGTTTGTGTTGTTATGTGTAACGTTGCTGCCTTCTTGGCCAGGTCAGCATTGCAAATGAGATTCTAATGCTTTTATCTGGATAAATAAAGGTTAAAAACTAAAACTAAAGGACATCATGCTGAAAATTAGCAACATTTAGCTTAGCGGTGGTGACGTGAAGTCATGTGACCGTGAAGTAGTTTGTGTATAGCCTATGTTAGCTTTTCTAACACCTAATTTTGTCACATTAGGTGTGTAAGAAAATATCGATACAGTAGTGCATCACGATACTTTGATTTTGTCGCTTGCCTCATCTCCTGTCTCTAAGTTTCCGTCTCTCTTGTGATGCTTCTTTGTCTCTTCTCCGCTCTCATATGTCTCCCCCTCTCACTCTGCCTTTATCCTCCCCTCTCTTTCCCTCTCAGAGGTGAGGACTGACGTCAGGGAAGTCCTGACTGACTCGAACCCAGCTGATGATTTCTCCTCTTCTTCGTCTACACCGTCTCTGTCTCCTCCCCTTCTTCTGCTTGTCTGCAACCTGTGCATGACCCCCCCTCAACCTCCCCCTCCATGGAGTCAGGTACATCCACTCTGCAGAAGACACTTGAGTCTCATCCTTTGATAAAGCATCTTTGTTTATCAGAATCAAACTAGTTGTAGAACCTGCAGTGTGACAAAGATGTTAAAAGCAGTTTGTGGTAATCTCAAAACACAAACCAGACAGACAACTTTAGAAATGAACAGAATAAATACACTTGTCCTTTTCTGAACCCGTGTTCAATTCTAGTTCTACTTTGTGTCGTTTGTGAGAAAGTGTGATGGTATGTCTTTATG
>NC_047508.1:39712610-39859487 GCF_902827115.2 Pseudochaenichthys georgianus
ACAGGGACTTTTTTTTGTACTTCAAGATTACAATTGCTTTGATTATAACAATGTATATGTCTGATCACCGAGTTTTTTCATTAAACTACAATACTACGAAACAGAGCTTTTGATTTCAGCAAGTACTTTTTTAGCGTGTCATACAACATCAAACGGGGCCGGCCTCAGCCTCTCAGCGACTTTGTTTGTTTCCTGCTGTCGCTACAAATGTTGCCACCTTTTATGTTGATGTCAAATAAGTTTTGTAATTCCATCAATTCCTGTAGGTTTCTGTTTTACGTCCCAAATTGACGGGTCTAGTCTAGTTGGGGAACATAAACAAGATGATGCTCTCTTCCTCACTTATCTATGAGTTGCTCATAAGCAAGGCCGTGAGCCCTTCAACAGTAGTCATGTGACCCAGGACTCAAAGTGCATAGGAGTTAACCCACACTAAATGAAATTGTACATATCTACACACACATGCACCAATATGGCACTTCTTCAGCAAGTGTCCATGTCTTTCACAGTCCCTGGTAATGACCGTTTCCTGGCAACTATTTCACTCTTTTTTTCACTTCTACAGTGAATGATATGCATGTGAGCACAGTGGCTAATATTATTGTCATGTGTTGTTTTGTTGCAGTTATGAGAAGTACTTCCTGATGTGTTCCCTCACACACAACGGCAAGAACCTGTTCAAACCGGTCCAATCCAAGAGAGTGGGCACATACAAAAACTTCTTCTACCACATCAAGTGGGACGAACTGTGAGTGATTTCTGTTCCTTTCCTTGCCTCTCTTCTTTCCTTTCCTCTCCTCGTCCATCCTTACCCTTGCTATCCTTTCCTGTTTTCTCAACCTGTTTGCTCTCTTATTTCCTCGTCTCTCCTATTTTCTGATATTTCCTTTCTTCTCTCCTTCAAATTGTTCCTCTTTTCTCTTTCTTTTTTTCTTAACTTTCCTTTCCTCTCATTTCTTATTTCTGTTCCACTTCTCTCCTCCTTTTTCTTCTTTTCTCTTGTCTCCTTGTCTCCTTGTTTGATAAATAAGTATATACATTTCCTCTCCTATTTCCCAGAACTACAACATGCTATTTGCTCTTTTCTTTCCTTCGTCTTGTCTCTCCCAGGATCAACTTCCCTATAGCAGTGGCGGTCCTCCCTCTGGAGTCCACTCTGAGCCTGACTCTGTTCGGGGTTTTGAACCAGAACGCCAGCGGCTCCCCGGACTCCAACAAACAGAGGAAAGCTCCGGAGCTGCTGGGAAAAGTCTCCATGCCGCTGTTTGACTTCAGACGGTGAGGAGAGAGGAGCAGCCGGTCATGTTTCTGCATATCATTTGAGTGGATGTCCCCTTAAAACTCATCTGTTCAACATCGCCTTCCAACAATAACTCACTCTCCCGCCCACTTACACTTCCATTTATGCCCCCTGTTTTATGTTTATGTTTTATGTCTTGTCCTTGTATGTTTCTTTGTAAAGTACGGAGCCCTCTAGGGGACATGGAGAAGAGAAAAAAAATGATTTGAAAAAAAGAAAATGTTTTGCGATAACAATGTACTTCCTGGTCAGTTCGGTTGCTACGGCAACACAGAAACCACAACAATGGAGCGGTTCATCGATTTTACTTTGAGCTTGGCCTTAAATATAAAGATATAACATCAGTGCTTGGCAATAGGCACGGGTTTCACATAAGTGAAAGACACCTCAAGAGAA
The DNA here is from genome assembly GCF_902827115.2 of Pseudochaenichthys georgianus. Taxonomy (NCBI): domain Eukaryota; kingdom Metazoa; phylum Chordata; class Actinopteri; order Perciformes; family Channichthyidae; genus Pseudochaenichthys; species Pseudochaenichthys georgianus. The sequence goes on from NC_047508.1 coordinate 39,714,307, forward strand.
CACTCGGAGCGAGGGGACATGCACGTTCCTCTGAGCTGAGTTATTGACAGATTCGAATTTCGCGGATCAATAACTCATGAACATAACGTTGTAAAAATACAAACAACATGACTTTACAATCATAGCAAGGTAGACAACGAGCTACAGTCGTTTTTATCAGAACAGTTCGATACGCGCCGTCATCCGAGCTAAGCATCAATAATTGGTCACAATCTGCAGCTGGAGGAGAGAGGAGGAGTAGTGCTTAGGGACCGTCTACAAACTGCAACGGGGTTTTGCAAAACCCTTCTTTTTTTCAAATGTTTTTTTTTCTTCTCCATGTCCCCTAGGGGGCTCCGTAGTAAAGCGACCTTGAGGTTAAGAAAGGCGCTATATAAATTATTATTATTATTGAACATGAATTATCACTGAGTTGTGAAAGATGTATTTGTAAAACGGGTAATGCCTGTGCAAATTCCAAAAAGGACAAATATACATAAAAATTCATGAAATAAGTACAAAATACATTTAAAACATACATTTACCTGTTCCTATGTCTTCTTTGTACGTCAGTAGTGGAGATTATAATTTTTTTAGACAACTCCTCCTCGAGTGCCCTCTCTATCGATCGCTGCTTGGGCTGTGAATAAACATTTATCCTACTTCTATCTCAACAGCTCTTTTATTACACCAAAAGTTGCCCTTTTTTTTACTGTGATGGACCTCCAGCAAGACGGCAATCATGCCCTTTCCCTTCCTTGCCACAGTGTAGCGCTGCCGTTTAGAAACGATTGCTTATTCTGGTTGTTTGTTTTTGTTGTTTTTTCTGACTATTGCTGACTGTGTGTTTCAGGGTGCTGGCCCGGGGCAGTCAGCTGTTGTGTGTGTGGTCGTCTCCTGAGGGAGCGTCTGCTGCCGGAGGCTCTGCAGGAAGCCGCAGGAAGACGCCCGCCGAGAGGATAGTGCTACAGGTTAGTGCTGCGCGACGAGCATTAGTAGATGGTAGATAGATAGATGGCAAGGCAAGTTTATTTATATGCACCTTTCAACACAAGGCAATGAAAAGTGCTTTACACAAATGAAAGACATGAAGAAAATGGCATTTAAAAGAGTCATTAAAAAGCAAAGATGATCACAGACAGTTTATGTAGTAACCTGTGTATCCTTGTGACTATTATTATTTTTGTTGTTTTGTTTGCCATGTAAAGCGTCCTTGGGTCTCTTGAAAGGCGCTATAACAAATTAAAATTATTATTAGTAGACGGTAGTAGTAGTAGTAGTAGTAGACAGTAGTTGTAGACAGTAGTTGTAGTTGTAGACAGTAGTAGTAGTTGTAGACTGTAGTAGTTGTAGACTGTAGTTGTAGTCGTCGTAGACAGTAGTAGTAGTAGTTGTAGACAGTAGTTGTAGTAGTAGTAGTAGTAGTAGACGACGGTAGTAGTAGACAGTAGTAGTAGTAGTAGACGGTAGTAGACGGTAGTAGTGAACAGTAGTAGTAGTAGTAGTTGTAGACAGTAGTAGTAGTTGTAGTAGACGGTAGTAGTCCTAGACTGTAGTAGTAGTAGACAGTAGTTGTAGACAGTAGTAGTAGTCGTAGTTGTAGTAGTTGTACAGTAGTAGTAGAGTCTTCAGAAGAGTGAACTGATCCCCGATCTGGACATTGTGTTGCCATCAGGTGGACTTCCCCAACCCACCATTGGATGTTTTATACGTGGGACCAAAGGAAGAGCCTAGACCGGAGCCCCCCTCTCTGGAGGAGCTGGACCCCGATCTGAGACGCAAACTGGAGAAAATCTGCAGCCGAGCTTCAAACTTTGGGTAGGACAATCTCCCCAATGCTTTCACAACTATAAATGGGTTTTCATCCAAGAGTATTATCACTAACATTTCAAACTATTACTGTGGCAGCCTTATTCAACAGTGTTCTGAGTTTGCAGGTAAAGGTGATGTCGAGGAAGGATTTCTAATAAAACTTGTGGATATAATAATGCCGCTAGACAGGTGGTCTTAATGTTGCTCAGCTGGATGTGCAAAACAGATTTGCTTCTTGTACAAACACGAGATGCTTTAAGAGACTTCTGGAGAGTCTAATACTCTCTCAAATAGTGATCTACATGAGCCAAAACAACAAAATACATTTAAATTCTTTCTTCAACTTAACCACCACCTAGTTTGAGTGTCAGTGTCATTTAATCAGAACGTGTGTGTAGTTTAATGTTAAGTCAACTGTATCTGCTTCTAATTGGGAGGCGTGTGGTGCAGTGGTTGGTGTGTTCGGATCAGGGGGTCACAGGTTCAAACCCCACTGCAGTCGGCATGTCGTTGTGTCCCTGGGCAAGACACTTCATCCCACATTTCTCCTGTGGGGATTGTCCACAGTATTGAGTATGTAAGTCGCTTTGGATTGTAATGTAATTGATCATCGTAGTCCATTGACTGCTTCCTGGGCTTGATGTAGACTTTAAGTAGCGATTCGTAAGACTCCCAATCGTGCACAGACACAGTGTTTCTGGAGAGATTTATCCCCTTCAGCAGACAGCTTTTTGGCCGCCTCTCAGACCACCCGAAATCCGTTGGACTTAATAGATTTAGGGAGATTTTTAAAAGATGCCACTGACTTGCCAGCCGGGCTCCGCATAAAGGCCTGCATGTTGTCTGCTGCGGCGTGGCGGTTCTCCCCCAGCTGCTCCCGTGCCTGCTGCCAGCCAAATCTCCTCCACGCTGCCAACATCCATGAGCCTCAAACGGCACTTTAGCACAGAGCGTTCTCTCACTGGCCTTCACCGCCTGCTGCCTGTCCGGCCCATTCATCCCTCCAGCCTCCAGGCACAAGACCCCCTGAGCTGCAGTTTCACTGGTCTGTCGCGTGGGGGAGATCTCTGAAGGACAAATATGAGTTTTTATTCATATGGAGATGTCAGGGTCAAAGAACAGACCACAAACTCAGAGAGGCAAACGCTATCTGACGGAGATATTTAACTTCCCCGAAGGACAAATATTAGTTTTTTTATTATGACTCTTGCCTAAAACTCCTAATCCACTATCGCCTCGCCCTTATTCCACCTAGCTTAGCACTTTTTACTTTTGTTGTTATTTGTCTTCTTTACTTGCTTGTAAAGCGCTTTGAGCACATATATAAATCAAATGTATCATTATTAGTTTTTATTCATATGGAGATGTCGGGGTAGAAAAACAGACCACAAACTCAGAGAGGTCTAACTTTATTTCGCTTAAAGTACTGCTTTAAAAACAGGACCAGAATCAGGTTTATTGCCAAACAGGTTTATTGCCAAACAGGTGTGTGCTAGTGGATCCCCGGAGCTGTAGATTAACATTAATATGCTTATTGTAGTTGTAAGTGCAATGCCTTGCGGCCTGTAGCACCATCCTTGATGGAGCATATGAATTGAAGTGCTCTTACTCTGTCTGTTTTAAACATGTGTGTTGGTCAATTAGGTCAAGTAAGTACACTTGGACTAATTCAATATGTTCTGTTAGTATATTTTCAGTGTTGAAACCTAAAGATAGTCTCACAAATAAAAATTAAAGATGACATGAAACAAATTTGATTTGGTCATATATGACCAAAGGTGAAAAACACATATGTGGGTCCAAATGATTTATTTCCATCTCTTCCATCTCATCCACCTCTTCTACCTCTTCCATCTCATCCACCTCTTCTACCTCTTCCATCTCATCCACCTCTTCCATCTCATCCATCTCATCCACCTCTTCCATCTCATCCACCTCTTCTACCTCTTCCATCTCATCCACCTCTTCCATCTCATCCATCTCATCCACCTCTTCCATCTCATCCACCTCTTCTACCTCTTCCATCTCATCCACCTCTTCCATCTCATCCATCTCATCCACCTCTTCCATCTCATCCACCTCTTCTACCTCTTCCATCTCATCCACCTCTTCCATCTCATCCATCTCATCCACCTCTTCCATCTCATCCACATCTTCTACCTCTTCCATCTCATCCACCTCTTCTACCTCTTCCATCTCATCCACCTCTTCTACCTCTTCCATCTCATCCACCTCTTCCATCTCATCCATCTCATCCACCTCTTCCATCTCATCCACCTCTTCTACCTCTTCCATCTCATCCACCTCTTCTACCTCTTCCATCTCATCCATCTCATCCACCTCTTCCATCTCATCCATCTCATCCACCTCTTCCATCTCTTCCACCTCATCCATCTCTTCCACCTCATCCATCTCTTCCATCTCCCCTCTCGTCTGTCTTGGCTCCGCCTCCAGGCTGAAGCGTGCGGACCACCAGCTCCTGTGGGACCACCGGCTGCACTGCAGGCAGGACCACCCCAGCAGCCTCCCCAAGGTGCTGGCCAGCGCGCCCGGCTGGGACTGGGCCAGCATGGCTCACATCCACTCGCTGCTGCACCACTGGCCCCTGCTGCCGCCCGTCACCGCGCTGGAGCTGCTGCACTCAAAGTATGTGAAAACACCTTATCTCACATCTGGCCCAAACATTTCCTGAAGAAGTTTGAAATGATATAGATATTGTAAAAGGTTGTGTACAATTATGTTCTGGGAAAAAATGTCGTCATGCTTTTCTATTTCTATTATTTGTTAGTACAGTTTTTTGTCCTTGGTCGGTGCCTGCTGCTATGAAAATGTACCATAATTCTGTGTGTGTGTGTGTGTGTGTAGGTTTGCAGATACAGAAGTAAGAAATGTGGCAGTGAGCTGGATTGAGAAGAGCAGTGATGATGAGCTGGCTGATTACCTGCCACAGCTAGTACAGGTACAGATACAAATACACACAGATACATATTCTTCCTGCACTTTTAAATACTCTTGATACTCTACTTACCTCCTCTTTCTTGTGTTATAACTCCCAATTCTATTTTTTTCTTTCTAGGCGTTAAAGTTTGATAGTCACTTAAAAAACGCCCTCGTCATGTTCCTGCTGTCCCGAGCGCTGGCCAACATCAACATCGCCCACTACCTCTACTGGTGAGTTCACTGCAGAACAGAAGCCCAAGTAGATTTCCTCTTGAATCCAACTCTCTGCTTTGTCAGGATATATGCACTTTGATTCTGATCACGTTAAATCGGGCTTGTGGGAAATGTTCCTGTATTAAGTTGGTTATTTTGTATGTGTGCAGGCTGCTGAAGGACGCTGTGCAGGACCCCGCCTGGGGGAGACGTTATGAGCGGGTGCTGGGGGCGCTGCTGTGTCTGTGCGGCGTGAAGCTGAGGGCGGAGCTGGAGAAGCAGTCTCACCTCGTCACTCTGCTGGGGGCCGTGGCCGAGAGGGTCCGCCAGGCGGGGGGCTCAACGAGACAGGTCAGTGTGTGCTTGATTGAGTTCTGGCTATATTGAACGTTACTTCATTGCGTCTGTGTGTTGGAACTTCCTTATGCATGTTTGTGTATGTCTCCTTGTTCAGGTGGCGCTGCAGGAGGGTCTTGAAAACGTTCAGAACTTCTTCCAGAGGAACAGCTGTCGCCTGCCCCTCTGCCCCAGTCTGGTGGCCAAGGAGCTCAACATGAAGGTAACACACACACACACACACACACACACACACAAAAGATGATCATTTACCATGCAAAAATATGTGAGGCTGTGTTACGTTCCCTCCTGGACTAGGGGGACCAAAGGGAAGTTACAAAATATAAAATATCTGGGCGAGAGAAAACAGGAGAAACTGATTGCTGAAGCCACGAGGTGATGTTTAATAATCCAAAAGTAAAGAGGCTCACCAGCCAATTCGCAAAGTAAACTTAAGGTAAACTAAGAACAACTTTCTTCTGAAAGAAAGTGACTGAAGTAAAACAATACACAAAGATACACTGGAGCACATCTCCTAACAATTAACGAAACACAAGTTAAACTAGCCGGTCTCACACAGACACCACACCACACCACACCACACTACACATGCTGCACACATGCAGAAAGTTCAATGCTTTATTCATAACGTTGACATGCTTGTAACAACGATTCATTAAATCACTTAAGACTCTAAGATCCAATAAATAAAAAATGTTAATTGAGGATTTTATGTGTGGTAGCATCATAAAATATGAAAAGACATGTCAAATGTAATAATAACAAGTGAATGCAGAATGCAGGGAAATGCACAGAACAGCAGAATAAGAAAACAATGACAATCAACAGACGATCAGGAAACTCAACAAAAACAGACTTGTTGTAGAACCTCTGTGGTTCAACCCACTGAGGAAATGAGCTTGTGAAAGTACATGGAAAGTACCCATTCACCAACATATGAAACTCATGCGTTGGTATATTCTCAAATACCTCATACCGACATATACACAGTTACATTCTTTATATCTGCGTGCACTTTAAGTTAAAGGATGATCACTACTTATCACAAAACTTTATCAATATGTTTATTGATTTTCAGCTTACAAAAAATCACATACATAGGACGAAGACATAGAGCCAAAAGCAATAGGTATATACACAGGACAACTACTTTACATTAAAGAAAAATAACAACACTAAATTAAATTGGTACATACCACAAGGGCACTCCAATACGTCCAGTTTTCCAGCAATAGGACCGTATTTCTACAGAGGATATCAGTCATTTACATTTTAACATATTATAGCATTATCGCATTATCGCATTATTCTGCCCCAGGTTCGTTCAGAAATTGAGATAGGTCGTTGTTCTTGGTGTGCTCTATAAAACGTCCCCGGACCTTCTGGAACACTTCTTGTTTGTCTTTGAGAATGGAAGTGATTTCTTCTAAAGGCAGACATAAAGAAATTGTTGGCAGTTAGGAAGCTTTAATCATATTTCCTTTTAGCTGATGGCTATTATCTCCCAGGTCACAGGCGATAGAGGGCATTAGTTAATCTGGGGACCCTTTTAATGACTTTATATCTGGTTATGATCATAAGAGTCATTGGATGGGGAACTTTGTGGAGAAGTGCAATGATGACATGCAGCATGACGCCTTTTGGACGGGGAGGCAAAACAATCTGCAGATAAAATACAATATCTAATAATAAATCACAGATGAAAGAAAAATAACTTTTGTAAAACTGGATCTTTAAAACAACATACAATTCATACGGTCTGTGTGTGTGTAGGCCTGCTCCTTCTTCAACTCCAACGCAGTTCCTCTCAAGCTGGCCCTGGTGAACGCCGACCCGCTGGGAGAAGAGATCAATGTTATGTTCAAGGTACACACACACACACACACACACACACACACACACACACACACACACACACACACACACACACACACACACACACACACACACACACACACATACACACACAGACACACGCATACACACACACACTCATACAGACACACACACACACACACACACACACACACTGTTTACAACTGTGCATAGAAACGCCTAACAATGTACACTCTGTGAACAGCCATCATGATATGGTGCCTCAGAAACGGGTTCTCTTTCACACACCACTAGTCGACACTGGGTTGTTGTCATTGGTTTCACAAAACTTGTTGCACCCAACTGTTGTTTACATGCTTCTCATCTGAACACTGCGCCCCCTGGTGGCTGAAGTGAGATCCAAACAATAATAATAACACCTCAGAGTGTTGGTGTAACGTGTGCCTGTGTGTGTGCGTCAGGTTGGGGAGGACCTGAGGCAGGACATGCTGGCTCTTCAGATGATCCGCATCATGGATCGCATCTGGCTGCAGGAGGGCCTGGACCTGCGCATCGTCAACTTCAAATGCATCTCCACCGGCAAGGACAAAGGTAACAGGCAAACACAAACAGCCCCATTTACATGTGAAGTGTCACGATGTGGATACGACTTAAAGATTTATGACACTTTAATTGACATTTAGCCACAAACAATCAATGCATTAGGTACACCTAGGTATTAATAATGCAGTGCAATACAACCGTCCTGCAATACATCCTGTTTTAAGAGCGGTACGGTGACTGCCCAAACATTGTTGAAGAAGAGTAACCATTGCACTTAAAATGTGTATTTTAGTAAACAGATAAAACAGTGGGGGGGGGGGGGGCTAGTGGACTAAACGGTGGATAAACTGTGGCGCGCTTACACTAATTACATAATAGTGCGCCTCATTTGAGCTTCAGATGAGGCGGTGAGGCCCCCTCATAACTGCATGAACCCGTATGGCACAATACAACTCAGACTGGCTTACCTGTACGTCAATCAATTGGCAAATGCCATAGTAAGGATGGAAGATAGGCGAACTATAAAAAAATTATCTTTTTTTTTCTATGCCATGCGATCTACCCACATTACCTTTGCGATCGACGTATTGGGCACAAAAATGTATATACAAATGTTTAGCAAGGTACAAAGGAAGTGTCCAGCTGCTGTCAGAGGGCACGGAAATCATTATCGCTGTCCTGTAAACTAAACCAACTTACTTTAAAAAATAATTGTTATTCATGAGCTACGTTTATGGAAAGGCTTGTCAAAGTTATGTCTACATATTCCAGTTGTCCATGGCAGTTAATTAATAAAACGCTAACTGTTATTTGTTTGCGTTGTGTTTATAAGAGTTGTGATGTTTCTTCAAGGCATGGTGGAGCTGGTGCCGTCCTCCGACACCCTGAGAAAGATCCAGGTGGAGTACGGCGTCACCGGGTCCTTCAAAGACAAACCGCTGGCCGAGTGGCTCCGCAAGTACAACCCTGCAGAGGACGAGTATGAGAAGGTACAAACATATAAAGCATACGTGCTAAAAGGTAAAAGCAAACATCAAAAACCAGTGAAACTATTCTTTATCTCACAGAAAGTAGGCGTTTCACATATATCATGAATGTCAGGAAGCCCTCTGAGCTGCTTGTTAACACTTAGCGGTAAAAGGCTTCACTATTAAACTTTACTTTGACACAATGACTTGACTCTGTTGGAGTGAAAAACACACAGTGGGTAAAGTTTACAGGCGTTTACAACCTTTGACGCCTATAAATGTGAAACCTTACTCCACTCCTCTGACCCTGATAATGTACTGATCGAGGTTTGACCCTGAACTGCAGCAGAACAGAGGAATCAACCTTTCATCAGAGGGGCTGCAAATAACCGTTAGTTCATGAATCCGTTGGTTGTTGTCTTGATTAATCCATTAGTTTTCTATAAAATAAGACCAGAGAATTGTGAAAAATATCAATTATGTTTTCCCAAAGCCCTAGATGTTGTTCTCAAATGTCAAATCTTTCACAATTTTCTTGTCTTATTTTATAGAAAACTAATGGAATAATCAAATAACCAACAGACGTTCTATTAACTATCATAAAGGAGGAAATAACCTGTAAATATTAACACTCGAGTGAAGAAAAAGTAAATCTAACGGATTCATTGATTAGCTAAATATTTGAAGACAAGTCAAATTGTCTGTCGAATTATCTTGCTACTTTTTCAGCTCAAGTCATCAGATATTTATTTATATTGAGCTGTGATGTTTTGAAGGCTGGTGACAAACTCTAAAGTCTGTACAACAGTTATTGTTTCTGGTTTAGCTTGAAACATCTGGAAAAGTAGGTAAAAAAAGAGGTCTTTCTGGTCTGAAACGTCACTTCACTTCTTGAGCATTTAAGATGGTTGCCCTCCACTGACCCTACTCAATACTGTACTCCAGGACTAATCAATTAGTTTGGAATGGGGCCGGTTGATGAAAATGATCCAAAGCAAGGGGCCGGGGAAAAGATGGTATGAAATATGAGCAAACATATTTAGAGCTTCAGACACGGTAAATACTGCAACAGCATAGTGGAGTGCATATATTGTGTTTCATTAAATCAAACGACATAGCCCCTTAGCCCCTTCATAGATCTAAATGGCAAGTTCAGAACTCAGTAGGCCGACATGTGAAGCTGATTTAACCATCAACATCATTTAATTTGATTTAATTTAGGTGAAATGATCTAATCATTCACGCAGAGATGCAATACATGACAGGAGTTGTCACTACAGTAGCTCGTAGGTGGGTTCGAAACCCGAGCCCGCCGAAGTATTCAGGCAACGTCTTCCCCTCTATCTCTCAATGTAATTACTTTTTAACATTATACTCAAAGGGCCAGTAAATATCACCCCGGGGCCGGATTGGGCCCGCGGGCCACCAATTGAATAGCCCTGCTGTAACCAAAAGAATCCCTGAAGCCCTGCACTAAGTATCCATGCTTCTGAACTTCTTCATACGTGTCTCACCTTTTCTCTTCTTCCTCTTTTTAGGCGTCGGAGAACTTTATCTACTCGTGTGCCGGGTGCTGTGTGGCGACATACGTTCTGGGCATCTGTGATCGTCATAACGACAACATCATGCTGCGCTCCACGGGTCACATGTTCCACATCGACTTCGGGAAGTTCCTGGGACACGCCCAGATGTTTGGCAGCTTCAAAAGGTGAGAGTCGGATGAAATGCTCTGAAACACGTGATTGTGGGAGAGGGTGACACACACGTGATAGTCAGATAAAGCTTTGGTGCTCTGTCAGGGTTTAAAGGTCCGTCCTTCAGGAAGTGAACTGTCATTTTTACAACAGGTCGTCTTTAGATAATAGGTGAGGAGTCATGCACCTGTATGCCAACACACAATCATAATGAAACTTAATTCTATTGGTTACCTTATCTAATATGGTGATGAGAACATGGAGCGTTGTGTCCCAGTGGTAGTGTTACAACATTAGACCAGAAATAACTCAATACTTGCAGACCTGTCACAATGAATAAGACGATCAAGCACCATAATATAAGAGCCGTGTTTGGTCAAGAGAGCCCAGAAGTACACTTTATTCATGGTTTGTTGTATGGTTTTATTTATTTATTTATTCCTATTGAAATGTCTGAATATTCTTAAGAATTAAAAGTCACTTTATTATTCTTTGACAATGTACTTGCATGATTATGCCTTCATATATTCATTACATAAATGGCAAACAATGGCATTAGAATTACATTAATATTGTCTATTGCAATCATTTCTGGAACAATTACATATATAATTCAACAAATAAGTAAGTGAGTACAACTTTATTTATATAGCACCCTTCACAACACAAATGTACAAAGTGCTTTACAGTATACAATACACAATTCAAAGTACAACTATAAAATGTAGAATAAAAGGCATAAAACACAGCAGGTAAAACATAGGATAAAACAGCTACTAACTCACCTCCTCCGGCGCCCCCAAAGGCCGTCGGAAAAGGTGAGTCTTTAGAGAAAAAATCTCTACTGAGACGGAGGCTCTTAGTTTCTGGGGGAGTTCAGTCCAAAGCCTTGGGACCACCGCCTCAAAGACACGGTCCCCCTTAGCCTTTAGCCTGGTCCGGGGCAGCCTTAGGAGGCCTTGCTCAGAGGACCTCAGGGCCCGGGTTGTGCTGTGAGGGTGGATCAGGTCGTTAATGTAGGCTGGGGCTTGGCCATGGACAGCTCTATGTGATCCTGTGTCCTGGATCGCGAGCCCTGGATCTTGAGTCGTGGCTGTGGTCCTGGATCATAAGTCCTGGATGGATATCCTCGTGGATTCATCTTCTTCAAATCAAATCAAATCAAGTTTTTTTTATATAGCACATTTATAAACGATTTTTGGTGGAGCCAAAGTGCTGTACATATAATAAAAATAGCCTACAGCGGAGACACTTTACAACAAATACAACAGCACAGATTGTTCAGAATATCAGTATGAGAAAAACAACACCCTCTGTCCTTAGACCCTCTGTCCTTAGACCCTCACATCGTACAAGGAAACACTTCCAGAGAAAACCCACAGTTTAAAGGGAACATGGGAGAAACCTCAGGGAGAGCAACAGAGGAGGGATCCCTCTCCCAGGACGGACAGACGTGCAATAGATGCCGTGTGTGAATCGAAGAGATAATACATTTTACAGCATATAGACCGAATGTTAGGAAATGCATGCGTCTGTAATAAGAAGATGAATCCATGAGGATGTCGGCTACAATCCTGTGGGAGCCATCAGGGAAGCAGCATGACGAGACCCGAGGCAGGACCGCAGAGACAGGTTCAGCCACGACCCGAGGTCCACGACTTAATCCAGAACTCGGGATAGAGGATCCAAGACACAGGACTACAGCAAGAGGATCAGCCTCGACTCCGGATCCCGGCGTAGATGTATACACAAAACAAATAATCTTCTTATTATAGACACATGCATTTCCAAACATTTGGTCTACCTATGTAGTTTTTCCTTGTACGATGTGAGGGTCTAAGGACAGAGGGTGTCGTATTGTCATACTCATATTCTGTACAAACTGTGAAGTCCACTGAGACAAATGTAACATATGTGATATTGGGCAATATAAATAAACATTGACTGATTGATTGATTGATTGATATATGTGAAAACCAATACCTTGAATTGGGTTCTGAGATGGACAGGGAGCCAGTGCAGGGCAGAAAGGATCTGAGTGATGTGGCAGGTCTTTTTGGACCGAGTGAGCAATCTGGCTGCAGCATTTTGGACCTGTTGCAGCCGGTTTATCGATGTTTTGTTGAGGCAGGAAAAAAGAGCATTGCGATAATCAAGCCAGGATGAAATAAAGGCGTGGATAGCCATCTCCATTTCTGCATTGGATAGAGCTTGGCAATATTCCTGAGATACGGTACTGGTCATGAGTTTGATGTGTTTGTCTAGTAGCATAGACTGATCGAAAGTTAAGGTTTTTTTACGTTTGCCCTAACGTTACCACTGAATGAACCCAGGTGGCTTGCTACCTTAGAGGCGATCTTATCAGCCGCTAAAATCAGGACTTCTGTTTTTGATGCATTGAGCTGTAGGAAGTGGCTTGACATGCACTCCTCGATTGCAGACAGACATGTAACCAGGGTGTTTAAGTTCTCCATTTTGACGGGTTTGAAGGAGAAGTATAAGTGGATATCATCTGCATGAAAATGATACGAGACGCCCTTGAATTTGCTAATTAAGCGGCCTAATGGGAGCATGTCAAGGGCAGAAAGAAGGGGGGCTAAAACAGAACCCCAGGGCAAGCCGCAGGATAGGGGAGTGCTGCGTGATGAGAACCACTGGAGGGCAGATCCTGAGATGCCTACCCACTCCCTGAGTCTAGCATGATGGCGCGGTCCACGGTGTCAAATGCTGCACTCTGGTCCAACAACACCAGAACCACGCAATCACCTGCATCCGATTACATTACATTGCATTTAGCTGACGCTTTTATCCAAAGCGACTTACAATAAGTGCGTTCGACCAACAAAATACAAACTTGAAGAAAACAGAATCATATAAGTACTAGGGCTGTCAAGTTAACGCGTTAATAAGAGATGGGCCTGTAATTATTCGGGAGGGAGGGAGGGATCTAGATTGGGTTTTTTGAGAAGGGGCTGAACAACCGCCTGCTTAAAAAATGATGGGACGGAGCCAGAGACAATGGAGATGTTTATAATGTGGAGCAGGGGTGGAGCGACACATGAAAAAACTTCTTTTAGCATGGACGTTGGTAAAGCATCCAGAGGGCTTGAAGAAGATTTCATAGCGCTCACTACAGCGGTCAGGTCGGCTATAGTGATGCAGGAGAAATTACTCAGCGTGGCCTGCCAAAGTAGTTATCGTGACAGACCTAAAGACACGTGTATCATATTGCTCATTACTAGATTCTAAAAAAATCACCTATGAGGGAGCCTGATTTCTGGGTGTGGGGTTTGTTTTGTGGGGTGTTGGTTTCCTGCATGAAGTGGGTCGTAGCTCTACAACAACACGCTTCTATTTTTAGCGTCGGAGCACAACCACATAAATATTCAGAGGCTCTGTAGTAGCCAAAGGCCCTGAGGCAGTTTCAGAGCTTATTCACCCAATGATTTAAACCAGGCGTGTCCAAACTACGGTCTGGGGGCCAAATGCGGACTACGGACCATTTTGAATCGGCCCTCAGCAAATTCAAAAAGTATAATGGAATATGGCCCACAAATGAAACTTGTGCTTGTCTTATATTGTACTTCTTAAATATAAATGCAAAGATATATAACACAGTAGTATTCATGTGTTAAAGGTAAGGTAGGTAATTCACTTCAGAAACACTTGTTATATTCCATGGAATGCTCTTAACATCCCGATAGCAATGAATACATTAAATGCTTTGACAATAAATACATACAAATATTTCATCTGTGGAAGCCGTGGCGCTGTAAAAAGCACGACCAATCATCTGAGCCGGCCCGGCTAAAGTAACTGGATGGCCTACCTGCCTGTCAGCCTTCCATCGGGGCACACACTTATCTCGTGCCCTCATTGGTCATGTGCGCGTTCGTGTGTGTTGGAGGATTGGTCGTGCCTTTTACAGCACCACGGCTTCCACAGATGACATTGTTTTATGGATTTTATTGTCAAAGCACTTCAGATATTCATTGCTATCGGGATGTTAAGAGCATTCCATGGAATATAACAAAAAGTGTGTCTCGAGCCGGTTTCTCAAACTTATCTACCCCACCTTTAAAGTTGGAAACATTTTCTAACAAATCTTAGTTGATAAGAAAAAAGTCCAATGACTTATTTTCAAGCTTGAAATACACCCTTCCCATTTCTCCTTATGATAATCAATGTGAGGCTTCTGTTTTAAGGGATGAGCTGCCAACACTCCCAAGCATACTTTACCTACATTTGATTGAGCTAACTTATAACTCAACTTATGAGGCGTTATACCTCTAGTGAGCGGCCCAGCCCTTCATATATTTTTCTGTATGTGGCCCTCGGTGAAAAAAGTTTGGACCCCCCAGCTTTAAACTAAAACTTTTTTTACAACTTCTTGCCTAACTTGCTCACATTATTCATTTATATCTCCTCTCCTCGTCTCCCTCAGGGACCGCGCTCCTTTCGTTCTGACCTCGGACATGGCGTACGTCATCAACGGAGGCGAGCGACCCACCAGCCGCTTCCAGCTGTTTGTGGACTTGTGTTGCCAGGCTTACAACCTCATCAGGAAACACTCTGGGCTTTTCCTCAACCTGCTGTCACTGGTGAGACTGAACTTATATATTAATAACCTTTATTTGTATAGCACCTTTCATACAATAAGTGCAGTTCAAGGTGCTTCACATAGACATTTCAGAGAACATTGATATCACACAGCATTCAGTTACCAGTTAAAAAAAAACTGAAAATTGCATAGAGTAGACATATTAAAAATACATTTAGATTAAAGGTGCAATGGTGAAATTGCGCAATAAAAGGAGGATAATGCTAATTCAACACACAATCAGATGACGGGTTAAAATGCAGAGCAAGGCATTGAGAAAGTGCAGGAGTTTGCTTCCTAAAAGGCTACATTGTACATATAACACCCAAAAGTGTTTAATATGTGTATTCTATGTATATGCCTTTTTTATGAAATATTTTTACTGTACAAAATGAAGGGTAATTAATGGGTTAATCTGCTTCAATGTTTTTGGAATGAAATAACCCAGAAAATGTGTCTGAGTTTGGTGTTTTCTGTGTTTGTAGATGACGTCCTCCGGCCTCCCCGAGCTGACGGGCTCTCAGGATCTGAAGTATGTGTTCGATGCCCTGCAGCCGCACAACACAGACGCTGAGGCCACTATCTTCTTCACCAGGTAACACATCAACTTCTTCTACCAGCGCTGATCAGATATAACTCTTGTTTCAGCAAAAATAAAACGAATTGGCCGCTCGGGCTAAGTTTAAACTGAATTCCTCCAACTTTTAACAACCTTAAAATTGAGAAATCAAAAAAGGGGAAAAATAATGGTGTTTTTTTGACAAGTTTTCTCATGTGCACACACAGCTGCTATTTTGGCCAGAGCTGTTATTTATCTTTTATTTGTAATGTTGCTACTCACTGAAAGTCCGCCAGGTGGCGACATAAGTACAGCAAGACAAATAATAGCTGCTGTCTCACATTACAGAAACAAAAATTCTACAAATAGTAACACTTGTTTCAGCAAAGATAAAACTAAGTTTAAACTGAATTTCTCCAACTCTTGGACAACCTCAACATTGTAAACTGAAAATAAAAGGGATAAATAATGGTGTTCCTAGTCTTTTTTTAAACGCTGTTACTTTCTTTCTTTGTTATGTTGCTGCAAACTGAAAGTCAACCAGGTGGCAACACAAGCACAGTAGTATCAGACGGGCCTCGTCTTTGTAAAACCAGTCGGGTTAGATTGTGACTAAGTTTGTTTGTATAACAGATTTAGGTCAAAGAGAAAAAAGTCTATAGATATTTGTTTCACCTTCACCTAAGCACCACTACCTCTTTATACTGTATCTCCCATTTGTTTTGCTTTGAACCCTTACTGTAGACTTTAATACAATGCACCAAATTCCTAGGCCAATTTATCTGCAAGAATATTTTATTTCTGACTTTTTTCTAAAATGTTAACCTTTTGTTAAGACCAAATGTACTCACGGGAGGCGGGTACAACTTGGACAAGCACTTATTTAAAGTCCATTTTAAGCGTTACAGCAGATTAATTCCATTCAAATGACGTCTTGCCCAGTCCACTACTGACTTGATCAATCAGTATTTTACAATACAATACAAGTGCTGTACAGGCAAATCGATAAAACACAGCTCAGCTCACACACCATAAAACAAGTACAAGTAAAAACAAAAAACTATTTAAATGCAAAAAAGCAACACTCTAAAAGATGTTGAAACGCCAAATGTTAAAACGCTAAGGAGAAGAGGTGGGTTTTAAGAAGCGATTTAAAAGCAGGCAGTGTGGAGGCCTGTCTGATGTGCAGGGGCAGAGCGTTCCACAGTTTGGGAGCCGCTACAGAGAAGCAACGGCCCCCTCTGAGCTTTGACCTGGTTTTAGGCACATTCAGGAGCAGTTGGTCCGCTGACCTGTGAGGGCGGTTCGGCGTGTAATGCTGTAGCAGCTCAGCAAGGTATGGTGGGGTCATGCCATTTAGGGATTTAAAAGTAAATAAAATAATTTTAAAATGGATCCTAAAATAAATTGGCAGCCAGTGAAGAGAAGCTAAAACAGGGGAAATGTGGTCAAACTTCCGTGTGCCAGTTAAGAGCCTGGCTGCAGCATTTTGCACCCGCTGCAGTCGTGCGAGCGAGGACCCACTGACCCCCATGTAGAGAGAGTTACAGTAGTCCAGCCGGGTGGTGACAAAGGCATGGATTACTGTCTCAAACTGCTGTCTGGAGAGAAAATGCTATATAGTGCTATAGCTATAACACTGCATGAAATAACATAAACTCAGTTAAAAACGTGCGATCTAAACGTGCAGACTTACAGCAGCTTAACGTACGGCAATAACACCTGTTGTAAATAATGAAATATAGCACTTTGTAACATAGGAATAACAAAAAGAAACAACGTCCACCCGTATCAATATATACAAAATGGTAGTACAAGTTTAAATGACGTTCAAATATGATCTAATCTCTTCTGCCAACATAATAATAATAATAATAATAATAATAATAATAATAATAATACGTTTATTTAGTATAGCACCTTTCACAGAAATATAATTCACAAAGTGCTTCACAAGAAAGATCAAAAGTTAAAATGAAGACCACAGAAATACAACATGAGGCAGAAACTTAAGGTTAACATAAAGTTTAAAACACAACACAGACCACGTGGATTCCTGAGAGGAACACACATGAGAACAGAACACATCACACACATCTCAAGTAGAAACAAAAGCCAATGTCAAAAGTATGTCTTCAGTAGTTTTTTAAAAAGCTTCTACAGAGACTGCAGAGCGGATGTCAATAGGGAGAGAGTTCCATAGTGTTGGAGCCAAATGTATAGGAAAAATGTCCCTAAAATCATGTGTAATCAAGCGGCTCTTCCACCCCTCTTTCCCCCCACCCTCTTTCCCCCCACTCTCCAGGCTGATAGAGTCCAGTCTGGGCAGCGTGGCGACCAAGTTCAACTTCTTCATCCACAACCTGGCCCAGCTGCGGTTCTCCGGTCTGCCCGCCAACGACGAGCCCATCCTGTCCTTCTCCCCGAAGACGTACACCATGAAGCAGGAGGGCCGCATCCTGCACGCCTCCATCTTCTCCTTCCAGAAGAGATACAACCCCGACAAGCACTATGTGAGTTTATCACGCTCCGTCAATTCAGTGGATGTAGAGAAGCGCTGACCCCTGACTGCACGTCTGTCTCCCTCTCTCTCCTCTCTAGACGTACGTGGTGAGGATCCTGAGGGAAGGTCAGACTGAGCCCAACTTTCTCTTTCGCACTTTTGATGAGTTCCAGGAGCTCCACAACAAACTCACCATCCTCTTCCCTCTCTGGAAGCTGCCGGGGTAAAACATGACACCGTGACCTTCAGCCTTTTATATCACGTTTCTGTTTAATTGTACCCCGAAGCAATGCTCATTTTACTCACTCACAGAGTGGTTGAATACCTGGGACTTTATTTTGCGACAACAGAGGTTGAGGTTCCAAGCATCGCATTACACTTTATTTAGCAGACACTTTTACCAAAGCAACTTCAAATAATTGCAATTAACCAATAAGATGAAGAATGTTTCAGTTACATTAGCTTTAAATAAGCCAAACCATTGTGTGCACTGTGCAGTAGGGCTGTACCCGGATATCCGAATATTCGGTCGTTGGCCTACTATTCGGTTTTCAATTTCGTTTCGGCTGCCAAAATAGAATTTTTAAATCTCCAATATCAACGTAAGAGCCTGTGCCTCTTCGAGGGGTGCTAACACTTAACCATAAACGTTATCCTTTACTTTCTCATTCTTTATATGTAGATATTACTCGTCTCCGTTCATCTCCATCACGTTGTTTCCGTAGCAACAACAACTTCCTGTCAACAGCGCTAACTCTCCTTCAAAATAAAAGCATGTCCATACAAAATAGGAAGCCAAGCCAAATTACACTTAAGACAACTGCAACGAAAGTAACGAACACAATGCAATATCCTTTTCAATTTCAAAGAACACAAATCGGGTTATATACATTAACAAATAACTACACTACAACTACACATCTGAGTTGACAAATATGACGTGGGGTTCCTCAAGGCTCCATGTTGGGGCCTCTTCTCTTTAACATCTACATGCTACCACTGGCTCAGATAATGAAGAACAACAAAATAAGTTACCATAGCTATGCAGATGACACACAAATTTACGTAACAATTTCACCAGGAGACTATGCTCCAATTCAAACACTGAGTAAGTGCATTGAACAAATCAATGACTGGATGTGTCAGAACTTTCTCCAATTAAACAAAGATAAAACTGAGGTAATGGTTTTTGGAGCCAAGTCAGAACGTATAAAAGTTAGCGCTGAGCTTCAGTCTGCAATGTTCAAACCAACAGATAAAGCCAGAAATCTAGGTGTAGTCATGGACTCTGACCTGAGTTTCAACAGTCACATTAAAACAGTTACTAAATCAGCCTACTATCACCTAAAGAATATATCTAGGATTAAAAGACTAATGTCACAGCAGGATTTGGAAAAACTTGTCCATGCTTTTATCTTCAGTAGACTGGACTACTGTAATGGTGTCTTCACAGGTC
The DNA here is from genome assembly GCF_902827115.2 of Pseudochaenichthys georgianus. NCBI lineage: Eukaryota > Metazoa > Chordata > Actinopteri > Perciformes > Channichthyidae > Pseudochaenichthys > Pseudochaenichthys georgianus. Next base: position 39,733,767 of record NC_047508.1, read on the forward strand.
TCACTAAAACATCTATTAGGAAGCTGCAGCTGATTCAGAACGCCGCTGCTCGAGTCCTCACTGACACTAAGAAAGTGGATCACATCACTCCTGCTCTGAAGTCTTTACACTGGCTTCCTGTGTGTCAAAGAATAGATTTCAAAATACTGCTGCTGGTTTATAAAGCTTTGAATGGTTTAGGCCCAAAATACATTACTGACCTCCTGCTAAATTATGAACCATCCAGATCTCTCAGGTCTTCAGGGACTGGTCAGCTTTCTGTCCCCAGAGTCAGACCTAAACATGGAGAAGCAGCGTTCAGTTATTATGCTCCAAATATCTGGAACCAACTCCCAGAAACCTGCAGGTCCGCTGCAACTCTGACTACTTTTAAATCCAGGCTGAAGACTTTTCTTTTTGTCGCTGCTTTTAATTGAACTATTCATATCTTAGACTGCACTGTAACTTTTATCCATGTATTTTTTCTTTTAATGTTTATTTTATTAGCTTTTCTTTTTTAATGCTTAATGTCTTTTATTTTTTGTAAAGCACTTTGAATTGCCTTGTGTTGAAAAGTGCAAAATAAATAAACTCGCCTTGCCTTACAAAACAACAATACTGTAGAATAACAAAATGGATGCCTTGAATAAACCGAAATACACGGTCGAAGCGCTCGCTGCTGATTACTACCCCTACTACTGGACTATCTACAGTGAAAAAGGGAATGGAGAAAAACACATTGTACCAAAAGTGAATCAAGTTGGGGCATTAATATCTCATTTACTGATTTAGTTTCCTTAATACCAAACTGTGATACAGTATTTTCTTTATTGACACATCAGGGCTTATCACAGTGTGTTTTAGAGAACCAGAACCCTGTTATTATGTGCTTAACTTTCCCTCTATGGTCCTCTGAGATGCTACCTCAGTGCTGTTGCTTGCAGGAAAGTCACATCGCATTCTGAGAAATAGTGAATTTACCTTCCCTTCTTTTTTAAATCTCCAGTTTCCCCAACAAGATGGTTCTCGGTCGCACCCACATCAAAGAAGTGGCCGCCAAGAGAAAGCTGGAGATCAACAACTATGTGCACAACCTGCTGAGGAGCTCCACAGAGGTCACACAGGTACACACATTCACACACATACTAAACGAACCCAGCGGGACAATGTTATGTACGAGTCAAGGAAGTAACATCATGTTCTTTGTCTCTAGTGTGACCTGGTGTACACCTTCTTTCATCCAATCGCACGGGATGAGAAGATGGAGGGTTTAGATGCTACACCCAAAGCACCAGGTAAATAAAACCTGCACTTTGGACTCCCATTGTTCAAGTTTCATACTCACTGCATAATAGACAAGGTGTGCAAAATCCACTTGTTCATGTCTCTTCTACATCAACATGTGTCCCCTCTTCTTCATGTCTCTTCTACATCAACATGTCTCCCCTCTTCTCCATGTCTCTTCTACATCAACATGTGTCCCCTCTTCTCCATGTCTCTTCTACATCAACATGTGTCCCCTCTTCTTCATGTCTCTTCCACATCAACATGTGTCCCCTCTTCTTCATGTCTCTTCCACATCAACATGTGTCCCCTCTTCTTCATGTCTCTTCCACATCAACATGTGTCCCCTCTTCGCCATGTCTCTTGTACATCAACATGTGTCCACTCTTCTTCATGTCTCTTCTACATCAACATGTGTCCCCTCTTCTTCATGTCTCTTCTACATCAACATGTGTCCCCTCTTCTTCATGTCTCTTCTACATCAACAGGTGTCCCCTCTTCTTCATGTCTCTTCTACATTAACATGTGTCCCCTCTTCTTCATGTCTCTTCTACATCAACATGTGTCCCAATACAATAGGGGACCTTTAATAAATAATTGTAGTAATTTATTGGATAATGAGGAATATCTACCTCAGACTAAAGGATGTGTTTGTACTTTTTTAATTTGTTTTTGTTGTAACTATTTCCTGTTTGTGATGATTTGTTGCAGAGCCTCCTCCGAGTCCCACCTCTGGTCGGGTGGAAGGAGAAGTGAAGCTCTCGATCTCCTACAGAAACAGCAACCTCTTCATCATGGTCATGCACATCAGGGATCTGGTAAATAGACGTTATTTAATACTGTCGTGGCTTCTTTCCTTGTTTTTTCTTTCAAGCCACTAGACACCTTAAACAGACATGTTTAACTTGTTTCCTTTCCTTTATATTACGTACAGTTGAAGAGTTGCTTGGCCTCCGATGGTTTGGATGATGTTATGTGATGTGTTTGCTCAAAATAAAATAACAAACTTGTACTCGTGCAACAAAGAACAGAAGCCTTTACAATATTCAAAACAAAGAGGCAAAAATGCACTTTTTGATGTCTTATATACATAAAGATGTGTCCCCGGTGCGTCAGGGAACTCACGCAGCGTCAGAAAATAAAACCCTCTCTCTTTTCCTCCGTACCCAAATCTCTAAAAACGGGGCTACAACGGAGCTGATCCAGATTTGCGTCCGATATGACGTAATATCTGAAATGTAGGCTGGCTTTACACCCACGGCCCAATCAGAAAGTTGCTATCAGAAACAATGCCCGACTGTTTTGGACGTAATATGGTCGGTGTTTACATTAGCATCGCTAGCACTCAGAGCTAACCTGTACTGGAGAGCATGTGTGTGAAGAAGCAGGAAGTAAAAAGGAACTCACCTTGTGGTATAACCGGCAAGAGAGAAAGCCTTTGAGCTCCAGACTGTTTCAGAGAGAATCCTTGATAATCCATGATATGGCGTTTCATCACGGCAGCATTTAGTTTAGACAGTAGCTGCCGGGTCCCGCATGAGCTCAGACCCCTCCTCTTTTTAATCCATTTTTTTTTTTAAAGCTTTATACCCAAGATCAGCACTTTTGAAACAGGAAGTGAAATGGAGGGATATGAGGCATGGCTAGAATGGGTGATCTCTTTTGAGCAAAACACTTCATAGACCTATGCTATTGCCTAAAAATAGCATGATAGGTGACCTTTAAGTATTCTTTCTTTCTTGATAAGGCTTATATAACTTAATAACTTAAAGGGTAATTGGACGGTTCAAAACTGTTCCTCGACGACGTCTTTCTGACAGGTTGCCCATCACTGTCACTCTAAAGTAGGCGCTGTGGGAATTGTAGTCTTTTATAGTGTGTTGACTACAGACGTCACAATTAGCTGGCCTTTCTTATAAAAACTAAAAACTGGCTCTAACAAATACAGATGCTCAAAAACTGCTTTGACGGGCAGTTGTCTTGTTTGTTTGTTTTTGGTTCATCTACCTGTTGTCCTTATATGAATCTCTCTGCTTGCCTTCAGGTTTCTGAGGATGGAACGGATCCCAACCCTTATGTGAAAACCTACCTGCTTCCAGATCCACACAAGACCTCCAAACGCAAGACGAAGATCTCGAGGAAAACCAGGAACCCTACTTTCAATGAGATGGTTAGGAAATCCTCAAATACACTTTGCCTGCATTTTTATACTTGATGTTATATTCCTAAACTCAAGAACCATGGTTTTGTTTATATAAATGTAAGCATAATGCAGGGAGATCTTTCTTTTGATAAGTACATTCTGTTATCGGAGGATGCATTGAGTTACATTGTAAAATGTTTGAGCTTTATTCTATAAAAATGAATACAGGGTGAAATTCAATTACAACACTATCTTGATGTGTTAAGACGCAATGTTGTTACATTTCCAAACACTAGCTCTTAGAAGCTTAAAAACATACAACATATACTAAAACGTATTTAAAAAATAAAAACAATCATTTATTTCCTATTAATTAATGTATTATTTATTTGTTTATTCCACGCATGGCAGTTATTTGAAAACAAAACATGTACACTTATACAGGTTTTTAGTTTTTTATAGCGCGTGGTGGAAAGTAGCAGGGAGAGGGAATCTTATTTACCTGCTACTTCTCAAAAAAGATTATGAATTGTAATGCTCTCCCCCCCCAGCTGACAGAGGGGGGAGAGCAGACTTAAAAGGTTTGGCAGAGCGCTATGATAGGCTCTTGGGAATAGAGCGAAGTGATTGGTTAAGCTGGAGAGTGACGGCCCAGATCACTCATTGAGAGGAGAGAGAGTAGTTACGTGGGAACAGTAAATGAAGAGTAAAGACGGTCTTCCTGGTTGAACTTACGCTGAGCTTCATTAGATATTATTCCATCCTGCTGGTCTGAGTTGCCTACATTACATTACATTTAGCTGACGCTTTTATCCAAAGCGACTTACAATAAGTGCGTTCGACCAAGAAGACACAAACTTGAAGAAAACGGAATCATAAAAGTACATCAGGTTTCATAGAGCCAAGTATTTCAAGTGCTACTCAACTGGCTCTAGGTAAGCCAGCCCTTTATTAGCATATAAGTGCTCTGTTAGTAATTCTATCGCTCGAAGTGGAGTCTAAAGAGATGAGTTTTCAGTCTGCGCCGGAAGGTGTGTAAGCTATCTGCTGTCCTGATTTCAATGGGGAGCTCATTCCACCATTTTGGAGCCAGGATAGCAAACCCACGTGTTTCTGCTGATGGGAACTTGGGTCCTCCTCGCAGTGAGCGTGCAGCGAGCCGTTTGGCTGATGCGGAGCGGAGTGCACGTGCTGAGGTGTACGGTTTAACCAACGTGAACCCAAATAAGAACTCCATGTCTATCAGGACACTTTACTCACTCCCCCCTCCTCTTCCTCCACAGTTGGTGTACAGCGGCTACAGCAAGGAGACCCTGGGTCTGCGGGAGCTCCAGCTGAGCGTGCTGAGTGCCGAGTCGTTGCGAGAGAACTACTTCCTGGGCGGCATCACGCTCAGACTCAAAGACTTTGACCTCAGCAAGGAGACGGTCAAGTGGTACAAACTCACGGCCGTCCCGTACTTCTGAAACCTGCCTGCGCCGGAGCGGGAACGACTCTGTGTCTGCAGGAGAAAAAACAACTGCATTCACTTCATATGGGAACGGCGGCAGATGCAGCCTGAAAATACTAATCACTGTATTTAATGGTTCATGAAAATACTAATTGGTGAATGGACATACTATTTTTCTGACCTAATCAGATTTAAGGTATCGGCAGTGATATTTTTTTAAACCTAACAAACCAAATGGACTGTTTGTTAATACATCATGGCAGGCTACAGCGCGCTTGTTGCTTAAACCATGCATCCCTATGTACATACTGATCAGTCACAACCTGGTTCTAAAGAGTCTCATCAAGGTGGCTCGCACCGAGTTATTGCTTATAATAATGATGATGTTCCTAAAGTGGTTATTCCCATATGACATGAATGCAGACTCCTTCCGACGCAGCCTAAGAAGGCGACCGTTTCACAAACCCTCAGAGTGGAGCCTGCTCTCCTCTCTTCCCATCTTTAACTAAACAAGATTGTTTCTGTGACAAACAATCTTCACTTATTGTGTCTCTCTTTTTCCTAAACTATAACAAAGAGCTGTAATGTTTTGTACATTTTGATATTAGAGGACCAAAATGGCTTACTTTCAGAAGAGTATATATAGATTGACATGTTTATTTTTTAAGGAATAGAAAGGGGGCTCATTTTTACATTTTCCTTGTTAATTTTCTACATAGACAAATAGGAGGCGTCAGGGTTTCCTGCTTTGCAGCAGACACTTCTGGGTAGAGTAGTCCAACACATCAGATTCCAGGAAATCATCAGTGACCTTATGATTCCCCACGAAAGTGCCAAAAGTAACGAGAAGGACGGCGAATCAAACCACTCTCCGAGGAGGAACAGGGTGCCTTCGTTTGTGCTCACAATCCCTTTTTAATGTTCAACTTGGCCTTATTGCTAAATATATTTTAATTACAATGAGATGTGTCCTTATTAAAAAGTTATAGCAGTAGTTCTGCCAGAACAGGTCTGAAGGTTTTTGTAAGAGTGGGCTTCCACTAAACGCACACTACCAGGTCTTTCTCTCGTGTTCTTACTTGACTATTTTCACACAGCACACCAAAAGGGGAATTTGTTTCATAAGCTTTGTATCACACTCTGGATGAACAGACGATGGTTGCTTGATGACGCTGATCAAAAGTCAGTTCTGTGTTTCCTTCAGGTGGTTCGAAACCATAATTCAGACTTTTTAAAACGCGAGTTAGGGACTGAGTTCAAACTGGAGTCTGGACAGGAGGCAGTCTGAGGCTGCAATACCACACTGTGGTGTAATGACGCCATTAAAAGTAACTGGGTAACTTGTTTATAACTGCCAGTGAAGTCCAGATCCACGTTTATAGGATATTTAAGTTAAAGAACACTCTGAATTTTGAGGACATTTCGAGCAAACCTTTCTCAGATCATTGCTGAAAAGGCAACTTTGACTTAAAACATCTTCACAAAAAGGGAACAAGTTTCTGAGCATTAGCTGCTTCCTCTCGCTAACTACAAATCTAAAGTTGTTATTAATGTTTAATAATTAAATGAAATGTATCGAAAAGTTTAGATATTCAAGACAACTATGATTTAAGAGCATCACTCACACTATGATATTAGTGACTTGATCCACTCTTTTAGTGACTGTACAAAGAAAGCAAGCAGAGTTTGTATTAACATGGCCAGTTATTTATTATTAATTGGTGACCTGTAACCCGAATGGATCAGTGTGTACTGTAATCCCTCTTTCCTGAAGCAAATTAAATGTTTTTGGAACAAATGTCATGCGACTCCTTGTTTGTTGTATAAAGTTCTGCACAATATTGACGTATCTAGCCATGTTTTCCAGTGTCTCATTATTATTTTTTTGACTGTAGAATCAAATTGTTACAAAGATTAAACAGGATTTACTGTAACCTGAATTATTTACAGCTTCACATTTTGGGGAGGGACATTTATTGAATACAGGGGCCTATTTTATGGTATCCAACCAGAGCAAATACAAATGGATCTACATTGAAATGTGTAACAAAAATTTGTTTTAGAAAATCAGCATGACTTCATGACGATGTAAAATGAGCAGTTTGATGAACATTCAATGTCTTGGTTTATTTTTGAACATGCAACTGAGAAAATAAGTACAACAGCACAATAACAAAGAAACATTATACACCAAGAGTTTGGGGATAAATACATTACATCATAACAAATAAAATCAGACATTTACATTATAATATTTACAGATATATTAAGAGTCTTTAACCCTTTAACAGCCAGCGCCACCATTTGGTAGAGCACATTTTGTGTCTTGATATCTTGTTGGAAAAAAAAGTTAGAATTAAAATTAAAAAGTGTAACACCATCTGATTCAGCCAGCTCTACCGTTTGGTTGACATGTGATGCACAAAACAACCTCTAGATGGCACTGTGGTTCGAACAGAATGCCCCTCAGCTAGCTTCCACTGAGGAAGTTGGTATGCTAAAAATCACTCCTGAAGAAATCACACTTTTTGGTCAACTTCTCTAAGGTGACCATATCATTTTTGACATATGTTAGTGTCAGAGCACTGACTGAACATAATTAGATAACTTGGTGCACAAAAACAGTTTTTACGAGGGTGTATTTATGTTTTTGAAAATATGCTCAACCAATCGGTCGAATTGGCCTTTTATGGTAAGCTAGCAATATGTATTTTTCAGAGTTTCAGAGATGTTTTCCAATAAAGTATGCTAAATAAATAGCTAGATTCATGGTAATATTACTAAATCTAGTACTGCCTTATGAGTCTCAGAGTGAAAGAGTGATACTTTATATAGCACCTTTCATGCATGGCATTCAGCCCAAAGTTGCACACAGATGAGCCAGTTTTGCTGTTAGGCCAGTGGTTTCCTGTTAGGCCAATTCAGCATATACAGTAAGATGAGCAAGTATTTTTTTTGCTATGAAAAACACTTAATATTACTTTTTTACAATTATAATTTATTATCTTTTATGAATATATCTGGTTGTATATATTGCTCATTTTCCATAAAATAATTTTTTTTATTTGAGTTTGTGTTTTATTTGAGTTTGATGCATACACATATGATGCAAATACACTTTTACCATAAAAGGCTAGCTCGACCAGTTGGTAGAGGCTCATAAAAACAAAACTGTGTGGTCAGTCAAAAAAAAAAAATAGTTTGTGGTTATTTGATAAAAAAAATGCAAACAAATAATTTTTCCATAGCTTTTTTCTTGGTCTGGTAGTTAAAGGGTTAAGGATGTTGAGTTTTTAGTGTGCTGACTAGTGTGTGTGTTATCTTGCATCGCATCTTGGGCATTAATACAAACTTAAAATAAAGGTTTACTGTAATTAACTTTCCTTTTATGAATGTGCCATTTGGCTGAGAAGATAAAACGTTTTAAGATGTTCTGATTTTGTTCTGAAATGTATCTTTTTCGTTAATGCTATATAGGCTACGACTATAATAACATGACAGGTCTCCCTTGAAAAAGAGATCTATGATCTCAATGGGACCAATCTGATTAAATAAAGGTTTGAAATGAAATGAAATGAATGACCTTGTAGTCAGTGGTGGAATGTTTTGTAGGATGATTTACTTTAGTACTACACTTCGGTAACATTTCCACGTGTACTCCACTACATGTAGAAGCCAATATTGTTATTTTGTACATTTGTCTTCAAAACATTAGTTACCTGTTATTGTACTTGCGGTATTTCAATGTATTTCTATGCTATTACTGTGTATTTGTAATTAATAACCATTTCTTCTAACTCTTGAATGCGTCAAGAAAGCTTTTGGCTGCGTCATTGCGTCACGTCCGGCGCAAGTGCAAAATACCGTTTTCTGTCGCGTGTGCGGCCTCTCTTCCTCAACCGCCATCATGGGTCGCATGCACGCTCCCGGGTGAGCTCTCTTTTTATCATATAAAGTGAGAATATTGTGTCTATAGATCGATTTTTACGGCACGATAGAGTTTGTAAACGTGTTCTGGATGTACGAGGAGCAAATTGAGCTCTTTAATCCAGCTTTAAGACGAGGAAATAACTAACATTTTCGCACACTCACATCGACATCCTTCTCCGGCTAGCTGTTAGCATGTTAGCATTAGCTAACAGCAAAGCCAGCTAACAACGATGTTGCTATTTTAGCCTTTAGTTGGACAGTAAGATAAGTCGCATTAACAGCACAAATGCACATTTTCCTCATGTAATTGAAGAATAAATTAAACCCTTCTATTAAAAGCACTTGACGTCCAGATTTAGACTAGTTATCTCCGACACGAGTTTAATGCTAACGTTAGCACAGCCCTCACCCTTCATTAGCTCCCCAGTTGCAGATAGGAACTAGAGTTGTTGTCCTTTAACGCTTTTATTCATGCCTGTAATGTTTGCTTTCATGTCTAACTAGTCGCTTGTCTTTCTCTCCTACAGAAAGGGCTTGTCCCAGTCAGCTCTGCCTTACAGGCGCAGTGTGCCCACTGTAAGTATACAGACATTATATTGAAGGATCTTAATGTTTCTGAGCCGATTTGATCAATTTATAAATCATTTAATTATTTCTCGCAGTGGCTGAAACTCACAGCGGATGATGTCAAAGATCAGATCTTCAAGCTGGCCAAAAAGGGCCTGACCCCCTCTCAGATTGGTAAGTTTCTATCAGACTCGAGGTCTCGAAAATGTATTTATATATTGTTGTAAATGCTCTTGCTAGACATGAACACATATTGCTTGATCGAGTTTCCGACCGGCAACATTAAAGTTACTTGGTCTGCATGTTGAAGTTATCCTCACTCGTGAACCAGTACACATGGGTGTAACAATTGGAATCCTTTATTTAAAATGTCAGCACGTTTTTATTTGGGGAAATCGTGCCATGGTGTGACCCCTGTCCGGGCACATTTTGTGAGTTTCACCCAATAGTCAAAATCAATTTGATTGGACAAAGCTAATAACATGTGTTTTTTTACTGTGTGCTGTGCAATTAATATATCTTTAGAGGACCAAGATGCACCTTTGCTGTATAACTTTACATTATCACCTATCAAGGGTACAGAGAAAGTTGGGCAACTATCTGACCCAAATCGATTAATGGCATATATATTTTTAGGAGACTTTATCGCCATCTGACTTGTGGGACATCCCATTACTTTGTGATACTCCTGTTCTTTATATGATGTACAAATGCACAAATCATTGTCCTGCTCTCTCTTTTTTGAGAGTAGTGATATTTCTGTTGTGCTAGAGAAAATAGAGGTAAATTAACAGTAGTGGCTACTTGTGCCACTCCTGCCAGTCCCCTCTATACATATATAAGTACCTCTGTACATATTTGTTTTGAAGAACTTCTCACTGTTTGAACAAAAAATGATATATCAGGACTTTAATCTGTTTAGGTTTGATTTGATTTTAGCAAGGCACCAGCTACATTTTTATTGTTATAATCTGTAATTCTTTAAACAACACACGTTGGCATTCCCTTTTGCTAAAATATTTACAAGTTGCCTAAGTTCAGATGGAGAAATCAGTTGATCCTCCCAAGTTTAGCTTTTGCCTAATTGTGTGATTCCATCTGTTCTCAGAAGCCTGACAGAGCATTAAGCAAACGGTCTGTCAGCAACACATGGTGGTGTCTAAGTTTAAAGCGTGTTTCTTGCCTTGTCCAGGTGTTATTCTGAGGGATTCCCATGGTGTGGCCCAGGTGCGTTTCGTCACGGGAAACAAGATTCTGAGGATCCTGAAGACCAAAGGTCTGGCTCCTGATCTGCCCGAGGATCTCTACCACCTTATCAAGAAGGCTGTGGCCATCAGGAAGCATCTGGAGAGGAACAGAAAGGTATACAAAGAACTAGGCCCAGGATAGGTTTTAGAATGGCATTTGTTGTACTTTGCTGCTGTTACCTTGAGGCTTAGAAAGTCAGTGCTTTGGATGTACATCCCTAGCATACAAGTGATGCCCTGAGTGAGCAGGCCACAAAATAACTTGTAATATGTTCTGATCTGTAATATACACCTGCCTCTTAATGTTTTGCATAACTTGCATAAGCAGGCTGTTCTGACTGTATTCAAATGTAATTGACATTGTGATTCAATTTCCTTTTTTTGGTGAAATTCGGCACTATGCTTTAACATATAGTGCTTAACGGATAAGATGCAAAGAAACCTGTATCATCAGTGAATGTGCTTTTGGTATAGGCAGTAAAATGGCTCGAGTTGGATGTATGTACATTCAAAGGCTTGTTGCACTTCACACTCATTTTGTTATTATTCTTGCAGGACAAGGATGCCAAGTTCCGTCTGATTCTCACCGAGAGCAGGATCCACAGGTTGGCCCGTTACTACAAGACCAAGAGAGTACTGGCCCCCAACTGGAAGTAGTACGTATTGCTTCTGCTTTGGGAAGCTTTCCTTTTTGATTTGAAAAGTCAATTAAATATTTGTTATGACATGGTAAACTCAATAATGTTTAGACTTGTAACAAAATGGTCCACATGGTCTGTTTAAACATGATGAGATGCACAAATCATTGTCCTGCTCTTCTCTTTTTAGAGTAATGATATTTCTTTTGTGCTAGAAAAAAAATGGAGGTAAATTAACAGTACTGGCTACATGTGCCACTACTGCCAGTCCCCTTCACACAATCAATTAGATATTTTATTTGTGTTTTCTACGATGTTCAATAATGGATTACCGGCCATTTTGTAGATAAGTGTTTTAGGTTCATATATACTTCAATATATGGAGTGGCATTGTTTATAATAACAATAAAAAGGGTAGAAACATACACATGACCAGATGTTTGTCACTATTTAGACCAGTGGTACCTTTTTCTCCCTTCATGAGATGCATGCTTAAAAATAAACTGATAGCCATTTTGAGCAGTGCTCCCTCTAATGGTATGTTTTCTTTCTGTTTACAGCGAGTCCTCAACAGCTTCTGCTCTGGTGGCATAAACGCTACACATTTTGGATAATAAAGAGTTAAATTGGAAATTGCTCTCCTGTCTTTGTTGGTTACTGTTTGACAGAACTTGTTTAAATACATTTTCCATCTATGATTTCACTGAGTATATAAAATACAGAATTGATATTTTTTTTGTTGCAGCATGTAAAACCAAGTGTCGCACATGAGGGGGGAGAGTAGAACATAAACAATGCAATATAAACATCTCAAAATGGCTGTAAACTATCTGACAAATAAAACACTAATGAAGGGATATGCTCTAGAAATTGAGATACAGATGTGTTAGTAAATTAACAAACCCTAACCCAGTCACTGCTCCTAACACTAGGCTGGGTCAAATGCAGAGAAACCGTTTTGTTACTAGTAGTACCTGTATTATGTAATGACAAAAGTAAAAAATATATATATATGTTAGACGTTTCCTTATGGGGAAAGTATAACAAAAATCGAAATCCTCCTCCCCCAGGACATTTTTACTGTACATGTTGTGTTTTTTGAAAACACTCCTATTTCACATCACGTTTTCACTTTCAGACCATACTTACTATAAAAAGTGTTTCCCCAGAAGACTGAAAACATGTATAAAGAAGTTTCCCGATCGCGGCGGAATATACGGGTAATTTCCATGCGTCCATTTACGTAACGCTTGGGTGGAGCTTTGTTACGTGAGGTGCGGTTGGTTTGGGGAGTGACAGCCGTGGTGACCAATCACAACTGCGCCTGACGTCACGCTGAATATATAAAACTGAGTGGTGTTGCAATCCGTAGACATTCAACTCTACTACAACAACGAAGACAACACAAAACATGGAGAAAATACCTGAGAGTATTTGACGAAGGAAAGCAAAAAAAATGGCACATATTTGCCGGAAGATGAAGCGACAGCATATCGACGCATACCTGTCACTGACAACTAGGCGAAATCTCTTGGTTTTTGACGAGGAGTACCAAAATACGTGAGGATTTGATGTCAACATCAACCGTCATGATACAAGGAGAAGTCAAAATGGCTACGACGGTTGGTTCTGAGAAGGGTTCTGAAAGGACAGCGATGGAGAGGTTCGGCTGCGGGGGGATGGCGCTTCTGCCCTGGACTAAACAAATGCTCACCGTGCTCTGGGAACAGCTTCGACTTCTGGTTCAGGTCATATACTACACCTTCATTTCAGGTACGAAAAGAGTATAATAAAATACGTTCATTTCGGGTCTGGTTGTAGTTTTGTATTCGTTTTAACTACTCCAATTACAGTGTAGTTTGGAACGTTAACCGTTGGTACTTGTTTACGTACATTTAAAAAGTCCAGAAACAGTTGAGTCTATATTTGTACCGTTAAAGATATGACGTCGCTTAATCATTAGTACACTTAATCATAATAACCCTAAATAATGCCTTATAAGGTTACAGGAAGTGTGTGTTTTGCCTAGTTATTTATTTTCGTGTTAACGTCTTAATCTTCTTACCTACAGCTATTTTAGCCGTTGAGAATAAAGTACAAGTATTTATTACTACATTAAACAGTATTTATTACACTGTACATTATTGAATTTGACATTCTGTTCTTGTTTATCTTATTCTATTTTACATGTGTTGTACTTACTTGGTCACTTACAATATACTCTGCAAGATTTAGCTTATTTTATTTGGCATGTTCCATTAAATTGGTCTTGCAACCTAATATTGCACTTTTTTATGTTTACTCTATTCTTGCACGTTAAAACTTATATATATTTTTTTAAATATATATGTCTCGTATATATTTATTTGTGCATTGTTAAAGGAGCCTGGGGCTTTCATTGCCATGCATACACTGTAGCTACTGTGCATATGACAATAAAGCCTTTGAATCCTTGGATGTAATAGTCGTCCAATGTTTTGACTTCATCCCATGTTTTTCTCCAAACGTTCCTGGTTTAAGCACTTTGTAAAACTGTTTCGTGATTAAGTGCTTATACAAAAAACTAGCTTATTAATATAGTCGAGTTTAGTGATTGTACTTTATGATCCTTCCCATGCTATCATTTTTCCCTCTAAATTCCATGTGGTGCTAAATAGTGAGTTTTATAAAGTGTAATTGTTATGTTTTAAATTGTTAGTGACTGTTCTTTTGTCAGAATTAACAGTTCAAAAGCCAGTATGTTAGATTAAGTATGCATTAACATTAACTCTAAAATGCCTGCTACAATTAAAGACAGATGACCTTTCCTAAGTGGATTTTAGAAACAATTTATTTCTCAGTTTAATCAAATGACAGTTTGAAAAAAATGCAAAGAACAGAAGCATGGGTTTTTAGAGTGAGTGTAATGAACATTAAGGAGATCATAATTGAACTGAATATAAATTCTACAATTTTTTTAATTTAAATCTGTTTTTCTCTTTCCAGTTTTCCAGATGTTCAGGTTTGAGGTTCACGTTAGAATCACAGACGAGACGGGTCAACACATCCAGCACATGACCACGGCCGCAAACCCCACGGAGTCCTTCCTGTTCTCCTCGCTGTTTGACGGAGACAACGGAGTGATGGTTGGAAGTTCAAATCCCTTCTGCGCTGACGTGGGCGACTCCTTTGCTGGGAAATCCACTGCCGAGGCCCTCCTGTCCACCCTGCGCGCCGACGACCTGTGCTGCGGACTAGTGGACGATTTTGTGACGGGCAAAGAAGAGGGCATCTTCCTGGGACACCAATCCAGCTGGAAGATGGGCTTCCCCAGCGACTGGAAGATCTTCGTTTCGAGCAGCGACAGCTCCAACGACGGCTGCCACAAAAGTAGCGAGAAAGTCCACAAACGGGACACTTCGGAAGAGGAGAGAACTTTTCACTGGAGTAGCGAGGAAGACCAGAACGTAGTGGAATTTGACAGTGAGGAAAGTAAAGCGCTTTGGGAGTCTCTGTCAAAATCCAGTGATCCTTACAACCCCTTCTTTTTCTCTGCGAGCATCTCAACCAACACAACTATGGGCAGAAGTAAAGGCAAAGCGACGGACAGTGAAGCTGACCACGTGTCAGTGAGCAAAGCCATCTGGGTCAGCCGCTCTGACAGCGAGAGCAGTTGGAGCAGCTGGGCCAGCTCGGACAGTTCGAGTCCCAGCATCGATGAGGAGAACGAAAGACTCTTGGAGTTCTTCAGCAGTCCCAATGACCCCTACAACCCCATGTGCTTCACTGCCTCCACACTCAGCAGCAAATCACCTCCAACCAGCGCAGTCTCCAAACCACAGGCCTCCCCTCCTGCTCCCCCCTCCAGGTCCGATACAGACACTGAGGAGAAAGAGAGCAGCTCCCCTCCTTCTTCAGAGGACGACGAAGAAGATCAGCTGTGGAAAGCTCTTTGCCAAAAGGACGACCCGTACCACCCTCTAAACTTCCAGGCCTGCCTCCAGAGCTCCCCGACAACACCACAGTTTGAAGATACACATCCCCTCGATGTTCACCACCACACAAAAAATCAATCAACAAAGAAAAATAAGTGTGAAAAAAAGCCTACAAAAACCAGAGCCAGCAAGCCCTCACTAACAGAGAGGAAGATACAGCATCACTCCCATCCAGACAAGACCGTGGTGCCCTGGAAGAAACCCGGACAAACCCCTCAGTCACCGCCGGAGGAGGAGGAAAGCACGACCAGCAGCACCCAGAAAAAGGTCAATATCTCATAGCAATTTAAATATAAACTGCCAGCCTGGATTAGATGAAGTAATAAATAAAACCCATGCAGTATTTGATGTAAAACTAGTGTACTATGTCTAAACAGAGCATTGAAATCGCCTTAGATGCAAGACAAGGTTAAAAATATGTAACTATACCACTTTATTCCATGGTAGTCTGAACAGCTTTAATTGGAAGAAATAAACCCAGTGTCAAAAATAGTTGACAGTTTTACTTAGAAATTCACTTTGCCTTTAGTTGGACAGCACTGTTATCTCCTCCCAGTTGATTGGCTGAATTAGATACAGAGGAGCATGTGATCAGTTATTTAAAATGAGTACATCATTATCTAAGGAGTGCCTTAGTGCTGACTTTTGCAACCTCTTGTGGTGAGATAAGGGTTAACCCTGTTAGAATGAGCTGTTGTTTGTTGTTGGTTAGCAACGCTGCTGGTAGTCATGACTAAGCCAGTCATGTGACTCCAGCGAGTCAGCAGAGAGTTATTGGACTCAGTGTTAAGTTGTTATGGTTATTTTTGAATACTTTGACGTTTCATCAGAGCCAGGAAATAGAGCCTGAGGCAGAGAAACAAGTCACAGTCTGACTGATCACACGCCTCCGTAGTCAGTCAGTCAGTGCGGGGGAAGTACGTGGCTGAGTAATTTAAGGGCTATTTTCAAACTAAGATCTGAGTTGATAAAACATCTACTGAGTGATATTGTCTTCTCTTCATCAGTAGCACGTTACAATCCCTAAAGAAACATAATAAATGTTCCAGACTAAATTCATCTTAATTTCCTCTGGATTTCAGGTGCGATTCTCTCCTCTGGTCCAAGTCCACGTCATGCGCACCTGGCCGTTTGCTCGCCAGGCGTCTCGCAAAGGACACTGGGAGGAAATGGTGCGAGACCGGGACCGCTTCAGGAGGAGGGTCCAGGAAACCGAGCAGGCCATCGGACACTGCTTCTCCCAGGAACACAGAGAGAAGCTGCGGGCGTATCGGGACGGTGCCTTGAAATGAAATAAAGTCCCGAACACTGAATGTTTTATTTCCTTTTCGGATGAGAACTTGTGATTGGTTGCAATGCAACAGTGATTTTGATTTTAGGCCAATTAGAAAAACTTGATGTTAGGCCAACTTCAATGTTCGGTGTCGAGTTGAACAACCTTTTACCTCAGAAGGTTTTTTACATTTTGTGACTGTTGCACTGACTGACACTTTCTCTTAAGCTCAGCATTTACGTGTGGAATGTTGTTTTTGTATGCCTTATATACTGACCTAGTAATGTAACATATTTATGCCCTATGGAGCTTGTTGTTCATTTTTTTACAGTTGCTTTTATCCGTTTGTGTTTTTGTATGTTTAAAAAAAGTACAGTGGTGAATCTAGACGCTAACAGTAGGTGATGGTATCGTAAGAGAGCAGAGTGTTACAGTACGAAGTGTTTTGTTTAAGCATGGTGTTGAAATATGAAGTTCTGGTACGATTCTTGTCTTATTGTTCGAATATTTAATTTGAAGTTTTTGATAATTCAGTTTGGTTTTGTGTTTTCCTGTTTGATGGTCAATAGCACTGAGTGGAGATTTCTATGTTTATTGTTATATTTACTTGAAAGAGACGAACACTTTGTCCCATGTGACTCAGCTTCTCATGGCAACATCATGCGCTCCGAAATATGTCACAAAGATCATCTGTGGTAAATCTGTCCGTGGGTGCTTCGACAAACCAATAAAATGTGTTACACTGTATCCTTGTCTTCCGTCTGATGACCTTTCTACTCAAAACAACACAGACAGAAGGACTACTTTCCCATCTGCTACTTACACAGCAAGGTCCCAGAGGTCGTGTCAATAACACACTGGGTCAAAGTCCTCATTGGGTCTTTTTCTAAATGAGGAAATGTGTGCCGTAGCGCACGCACCAGCTGTGACAGCACTATGTAAGGACAGCTTCTGATAAAGACATGTGATAACAAAGCAGCAGGTGAAGTCAGCACTTTGAGCCTCGCTCAGTTCACACAACACTCAGACAGGACCTGACAGGAAACACCTGTGTGTCACATCCACCTGTGGGGAGACTCGGGCGACTGTTCGCTTTGCTGGTTGTTTCTTGTTAAGCTTCATGTATATTCATGCTATGACTCTCAAAACATACAAATATAGTCATTGATGCCTTTAAACCATCAGTAACATGTATCCTGGACGTCTATAAAGAGTACGCTCATCAATGATATTCCTCTCTCTCTCCACACACACACACACACACACACTCAGGAGCTTATAATTTCCCAGAGGGCTTTGTGTCTCCGTGCAAACTAACTGCTGTAACGCTGTCGTAAGATAAGGGTTAAAAAACACCAAGTATGATGAAATGACTTTCCACAGGGATGAAATCAATTAGCAACACACACACACACACACACACACACACACACACACACACACACACACACACACACACACACACACACACACACACACACACACACACACACACACACACACACACACAAAGCATGGTGTAAAGGTGAGCAATTGCTGACACTGTTGCTCTGGGTCTTCCGCTGAAGTTGCCCCCCCCCCCCCCCCCCCTCATGTTGTGCATGTAATTGATCTCCTGCCGCTCTTGCACAACGAAAAACAAAGGTTCGCTGAGGTAAGAGGTTCAAAAAAACATATATTCCTTTTTTAATGTGGAAAGACTTTCGGTTATGATTTGATATCATCATTAAACCTGTTTCACTGGAGCCTTTAAACAGAGGACAGCTGCTCTGGTACGAAATGAGGAAACCATTTTCAAGGAACTGTTTTCAATAAATTAAAATCCCTTTTTAATTAAACGGGGAATAGCGCCAACATCCAAGGGCATTTCAGCAGACATTCAGCAGAGCAATCAGCCCTAAGTCCAGACTGAAGATACACGAACAGTTAGTGATTCAAGAGAAATATCACATGCACAGACATGTTTTGTATTCATCAGGATACATCGATTTGTTCCAGTGATTTCCCTCCTGATTACAACTAAAGGAACACGCTTCAGTTACAGATTTACATATATGTGTGATGTTGGTGTAAGATTATACTTCCAGGGATCATTTCTTTCAAATCAAATCAAATCAAGTTTTATTTATATAGCACATTTATAAACGATTTTTGGTGGAGCCAAAGTGCTGTACATATAATAAAAATAGCCTACAGTAGAGACACTTTACAGCAAATACAACAGCACAGATTGTTCAGAATATCAGTATGAGAAATACGACACCCTCTGTCCTTAGACCCTCTGTCCTTAGACCCTCTGTCCTTAGACCCTCTGTCCTTAGACCCTTTGTCCTTAGACCCTCACATCGTACAAGGAAACACTTCCAGAGAAAACCCACAGTTTAAGGGGGAAAAATGGGAGAAACCTCAGGGAGAGCAACAGAGGAGGGATCCCTCTCCCAGGACGGACAGACGTGCAATAGATGCCGTGTGTAAATCGAAGAGATAATACATTTTACAGCATATAGACCGAATGTTAGGAAATGCATGTGTTTGTAATAAGAAGATGAATCCACGAGGATGTCAGCTACAATCCTGTGGAAGCCATCAGGGAAGCAGCATGACGAGACCCGAGGCAGGACCGCAGAGACAGGTTCAGCCACGACCCGAAGTCCACGACTTAATCCAGAACTCAGGATAGAGGATCAAGACACAGGACTACAGCAAGACGATCAGCCTCGACTCCGGATCCCGGTGTAGATATAGATACAAAACAAGAACAAAGATTTGGCCGGGTTAATCGGAACAAGAGAATACACAGACACAGACAGAGAGGGGGAAGGTCATTGGATAAAAGTTATTCTTGATAACCCTCTAGAAAGATCTCATGAACTTCCCCACTCAATCTATCAAGACCCGAGCAGTTCTATTAGATATACACTGAACAAAAATATAAACGCAACACTTTTGTTTTTGCTCCCATTTTTTATGAGATGAACTCAAAGATCTAAAACATTTTCTATATACACAAAATAACCATTTCTCTCAAATATTGTACACAAATCTGAAAAAATCTGTGATAGTGAGCACTTCTCCTTTGCCGAGATAATCCATCCCACCTCACAGGTGTGCCTTAGGCTGGTCACAATAAAAGGCCACTCTAAAACGTGCATTTTTGCTTTATTGGGGGGGGTCCGAAAACCAGTCAGTATCTGGTGTGCGGGGTAGGGTTAGGGTTAGGGTTAGGGTTAGGGTTAGGTTTATGTTGTGAATCGAGTGGCCCATGGTGGTGGTTGGGTTATGTTATGGACGACAAACACAGGCCACTCGATTCACAACATTACCCTAACCCTACCTCTACTCCTACCCCTACCCCTCACACCAGATACTGACTGGTTTTCGGACCCCCCCAGACCCCCCAATAAAGCAAAACTGCACGTTTCAGAGTGGCCTTTTATTGTGGCCAGCCTAAGGCACACCTGTGCAATAATCATGCTGTCTAATCAGCATCTTGATATGCCACACCTGTGAGGTGGGATGGATTATCTCGGCAAAGGAGAAGTGCTCACTATCACAGATTTTTTCAGATTGGTGAACAATATTTGAGAGAAATGGTTATTTTGTGTATATAGAAAATATTTTAGATCTTTGAGTTCATCTCATGAAAAATGGGAGCAAAAACAAAAGTGTTGCGTTTATATTTCTGTTCAGTGTAGATAAGAAACAGAGAGAGGGAGCACAACAACCTATCTCTTCGTCAGATGCACTCCCCCGCGTATCTAAGCGACTCTGTACCCCGTTACCCTTTACAAGGCCATGGACCCGCAGAGGGGAAATGGGGGGTGGGTAAGGGTTTTTAAGAATAAACCGCAAGGGTCTAAAAGGAAAAAAGATAACATATAAGGTATTATATTTTAAGTAATCCTATCTACTATTCCTATATTCGAGTCAATGTTTGTGTTTTTTGGGCTCATTTTAGAAGCTTTTCCAGGTCTGTATATTTTTTTGTATCAAACCCTGTTATTTGTTCGGAAGCTCATTCGCTATTTCACTACTGAAAGGGTTTTCTGCGCCTTTTTTCCTCCAGCTGCCAAACGCTGACCTTTTGACATTAGCTGTGAGCTGAACAACAAACTGTTTTTCTTTGCTGTTTCGAAAACACATGCTGATTTTGTTATGAGTTAGCTGCTTGTCGTGTTGCTCAAAGGCACTACAGCAACATCCATCAGGAGTCACTGAGCATCTGACTCCCACTCACAGGGATGTTACACCACCTTCTCCTCCCTTGTTGCTGCCACTTCCTTTCTCCTCTTTGAACCCTCTCCTCTCTTTGTATCTTTGTCTCCATCTTCCTCCTCTTCATCCCCTCTCCCGGTATCGTTAGCTCTGTGGCCTAGCGACCCCGTCTCCAGGCAACCGGCAGGAGTGGCGAGGCGTTGAAAGTATTGCAGGTGATTGCAGCAGCGGGAGAATCAGCAGAGGCAGTGGGTTTCATCCACACACACACACACACACACACACACACACACACACACACACACACACACACACACACACACACACACACACACACACACACACACACACACACACACACACACACACACTGCGGTTGCCCCTCTCTCTCGTCTGCCAGAGAAGGGTCTCTCCTGGGTCACAATTAGCTGATGATGCAATCCAACCGCAGCTATTGTGTCTGACAGCAAGTCACACACCGTCTGCATGAAATGTAACAAAGCTATGCTTCCTGTTTATCGTGCAAAAACACTTTATTTATATATAATACCAGAAAGAACAACCTGATACTCAAAGATCCACAGCTGGTCTTCCTATTAAATGAAGTTGTTCCATTCATTTCTCTGTCTCACTGATATATGTTCTTATTCTTTGATGAAGATGTTATTAATTGTCCAAAGATTCAATGGCTTTTTAATCATAAGCACAATAGCTACAGCCTGTTCTTGGTGGTCTCATGTCAAGAGTCAAGCCTGTGGTGGCCAACCCGTGCGAACGCGCTACAATAGCACAGAAACATGCTGCACCTTCAAAAACTATGCAAATATAAAAACACAAATGTGCCGCAACACGTGCAAACGAGGAAACATCTTCACCAACACGTGCATGGCGTAAAGAAAACATTCACCAACTTGACGAAACATGCCCGGGTCGGCCACCATACAAGACTCCTCCAACAATGCAACGTATACACCATACAACACAATGAAAATAAAGAAATAAAGAATAGTGCAAAATAACGATGAAATGGAAACATTGGTGCAAGTAAAATGCAGCAAAAATTAAATGACATACATGTAAAATAGAGCAAGATTGGATAAAAACGTAATACTGGAATAAAAATACTGTGTATTATAATAACATACAAATAATGAGGTACACTTGGGGCGGTTTTGGCGCCGTGGTTAGAGCGTTGGTCATCAGATCAAGGGGCGTTGGTGAACTCCACGCAGTGGCGGATGAATCCCGCCTCGGCCGCCAGTGCGTCAGGCCGTCGTGTCCTTGGGCAAGACACTTTACCCGCATTTGCTCCTGTGGGTAATGTCCGCAGTAATGACTCTTGCATGTCTAATATGTGTAATGTGTACTTGTAAAGCGCTTTGAGCACCTGTAAAAGCGCTCCAATAAAAAATGTAATGCATTATTATTATTATTATTATTATTACACTGCAAATAGATGTGTTTTATACATAGGTCAGTGAGTGTGATAGAGACTTCGTAATGTTTTGAGTGTCTGTCAATTGGGATATGTGCTAAATCTGGCAACAACAATGTGTCTTTGTTACTAATAATTTATAATAATAATAATAATAATAATAATAATAATACATGGGACTTATATAGCGCTTTTCAGGAAACTCAAAGACGCTTTGACAGAGAATTAAAAAAAGACCAAAAAAAACGTTTCTTTACTAATTACATCAAATGACAACAATGCATGTAACATTTAGGACCCACAGGGGAGTAATGCTTTCACTTAGACCACCTGCTGTGGCTCAGTGATTAACAGAGTGGACTTTAAGGTCTCTTGAGGGGCATTCAAGGGCCTCCAGAAGCCCTCAGCTAATAAAAGGGAATGACTCACTTTAAGAGAATTAATAAAAACAACCATTTAAAGGGTAAACACTGTCAGTCTGAATACCACTGGTCTCCCATACCACTCATTATGACTTAGAAGCTGGTGGGTAAATACTTCTTTATTCCAACATGTGTTCATGGGGATTATCGTGACAGACGAGCCAGACACCGAGCATAGTGACGCCTATTGAAATTCATGCTCTGATATAAATACACTGTATTTATATCAGAGCATGAATTTCAATAGGCGTCATGTCCTGTTTCAGCCACTGGAGGACACACCTCTCTTCTGTGGTACTGACACACACGCACACACGTACACACACGCACGCACGTACACAAAAGGTCAAAAAGCGAATGGAATTGTATTGCTGTCAGTATTGTAATGCAGTTAAAGTTCAGATAAAAACGGTCACTTCCCTAAGCAGTTAATATGTGGGAAAATAAATACCTAGTATGTTCATAAACACCTTTTACCTTTTAGCAGAGTTGAAAGAACATATTTTAAACAAATAAAAGTAGAACTACAGAGTAGAAGGGAATCAGAAACACACTATTTGTACGAGTGAAAATCCTGAATTTAAACCCATTCTTTAGTAAAAGCATCAAAATATATTCCAAATTCTAAAAGTAAAAGTACAACAATGTGCAAATGGTCATTTCAGATTAACTTGTATTATTATTTGATTATCACTGCTGATTCATATATATATATATATATATATATATATATATATATATATACTTTACTAATATATGAGTCTTATTTTGCTAACTTTACATACTGCTTGTTAGCTTTTCATAAGCCTGCATATAAATCACTCTAAACTGAAACTATGATGAAACATAATCTTATTATTGATTCAAGTTTATATTGTCAATCGACATTTTCAAAGTAACCATGGTTGATTTATAAATGTAGTGCAGTAAAATGAACATCATTTGTATAAAAAGATAAATCAAGTAATGTACAGGGGAGTAAATGTATTTCGTTACTTTACACCACTGATTATAAGTGCTTTTAAAACTTCATATTAGTACAATGACGGCAGATGATCCAGAAATATATAAATAGCTTTACCACTATGTGTTTAAATGTAATCAGTGGACTTTGCTTGGTTACCATATAAAAACATGTACTGTACCACGTGCAGCTTCCTTCCACACCCAGATGACCATATTTGGATATGATGTGTCATTGGACAAGAAAAGAAAACTGTCGAACTGACTGTGTGAGTCTGCTGCCCCCCTCTGGTGAAAGGGAATACATCAAGGTTTTTTAAATAGTTATTTACTGTTCATTATAAGTAAAATTGAGACAAAAATGTTGCTTTGAAAATATGTAATTATGGTCTTTTAGTAATATTATATAACACACACACACGCACGCACGCACGCACGCGCGCGCACGCACACACACACACACACACACACACACACACACACACACACACACACACACACACACACACACACACACACAGGGCCGGTTTTTGGCATAGGTGGTCGCCTAGGGCGCCAGATCTGGGGGGGGCGCTGCGCTGGCAGCTCTGGGAGGGAAAAAAACATTTTGACTGTTTGCGCTCATCCTAATTTTTGGCCTTGATGTAATGTAACAGCATTCATAATTAAGTCAAGGTAACACCCTTTTCACCCCGGGTTACACTTTTCATTTGCCCTGTACGATGGGCGCTGTAAGTGATGAAAGTGGGGGGTGTTGGCTTATCAGGCGTCCGCAGCTCACAGCCAAAGTGGGTGTGGGATCGAGCGAGAGAGATAAATGCAATTTATGTAAACAAATATTTCCAAGGCACTCTTTTATAATTATTGGGGTAAACAGGTTTGAAATCATTTCAATGTATACTATAGTAACAGTAAACCAAAAATATTGTTTAAAACTTGAGAGATACAAAAATATGCATAAATAAATGTTAACTAGGTAAAATAAGATATGAATGAACAACAAAAATAAAATAAGTTGCATTTATTTGCTATTGGTTATGTTCACATACTTATTTGATTATTAAAATGTAAACCAATCTTTTTCATATGGGTGTTTTACGGCCCGTCCACACAGCAGCGTGCGTTGAAAGCTTCACCATTCACTTTGAATGGGGTGACGTCACTTTGCTGGCGTGGCTCGCTGCAAAAGTTGAGAATGTTCAAGTTTTGAAGCCACGGCAGAAGCATCAGCCAATCGAATCATATGCCAGTACAAGCTCTAGCCAATCAAACCGCTGCTTGTATGTCAGGGGCGGGAGATTCTACCCCTTGGTCTCTTCCCAGATGGACGTGCCTGGAACACCTCCCTAGGGAGGCGCCCAGGTGGCATCCTAACATCCTAACTAGGTGCCCAAACCACCTCAACTGGCTCCTTTCGACGCGAAGGAGGAGCGGTTCAACTCCGAGTCCCTCCCGGATGACCGAACTTCTCACCTTATCCCTAAGGGAGACGCCAGCCACCCTGCGGAGAAAACCCATCTCGACCGCTTGTATCCGCGATCTCGCAGCTTAGTTTACAATCTGTTTGTCATGAATGAAGGCCATGATGTTAAGACTCATTCACAAGTGACCCTCAACCCACATGTAATTGTAACCGATATAGACCCTATTGTGTGAAAGTGTTTGCTCCAGATCAGATCTCATCTTCCCAGCAGTCAGTTTCAGATTTCAGGTGTTGTGATTTGAAGAGGCGGTGAGATGTTGGCTGTGGATCAACGCAGAACAAAGGAACTCGGGTTATTTGATTTGTACCGCTCAGTAACGCAGATGCTCACTGACCTGGTTGTGAACAGTTATTATTTTCAGTGCAGAGATGGATTTATTGTGTTAGAAAACAGTTTTTTGATAAACTGTGATATCTGAAGAATGATCAGCAAGAACCGTGTTATTTGTGTTGCTGTAGCTGATGTCAGCGACACCACATAAAACAGGTTTATTTGGGGTTTATTTCGCCCTAATAATGTCACTTTTTGTATTTCTGGTACCAGTGTTGTAGTCAAGTCACCAATTCACGAGTCCAAGTCACCCTCGAGTCACCACTCTTCGAGTCCGAGTCCAAGTCCGAGTCACCAAGGGAGAGTCGTAGTCGAGTCCAAGTCCGAGTCACCCAAGGAGTGTCCAAGTCGAGTCCGAGTCCGAGTCATCATTACGTGTTCGAGTCCGAGTCCAATTCCGAGTCACTTAAGAAGAGTCCAAGTCAAGTTCGAGTCACAAGTCTTCATGTATTAATCTTCGTGGATATATGTTTTGAAATGTAGCTGCTCCTCTACATTGCTGTTATCCTGTCTATTGAACTGCTGTGAAGCGAGTTTGGCTACAATTCTTGTAATAGGTGCTATACAAATATAAAGCTTATTTATAATATTAATATTATTATTATATATAAATAAACTATATTTAAAATGAGTTACCTTTTAGAGAAGTGATTATATTTGTATGCCAATATTTTCCTATGGTAAAGTTTTCGTTTTGCACTTTTATTTTATAAGATTGGGACTCTTATTTTGAAGGAACTTTTACGGGTTAAATCAGTTTACCGATAAAGATTTAGCCCCAGAAAGCACATGGCTACTTAGCACGAGTCCGAGTCCAAGTCATCCTGTGCGAGAATTCACGAGTCCAAGTCCGAGTCGCGTCAATCAGTGCGCGAGTCCGAGTCAAGTCACGAGTCCCGAAAATCGGCACTGAAGTCCGACTCGAGTCCGAGTCCAGGACTCGAGTACTCCATCTCTGTCTGGTACAGCTGAGTGTGTCCCTTCTCCCTCTCCAGCACACGTGGGCTGCTTTGATATAACGAGGTGCATTACGAGGTGCAGCTGGGAAGATGTGATTAAAAGCTCCAGGACCCAAAGCAGAAGAGAGAGGCCTCTGTGGGGGAGTTTGAGAGAGAGGTCGGTCAGACTAAAACTATATAGTGAAGTTTGTTTTCTGCTTATGATCGTATGGATTTGATTGTTTCAATGGGGTCTATTGTGGTTAATTTAGGTCAGTGAGTTTCCCTTCGCTTGTGTTTTCATTGATTGGAAGTGTTTACATTACATGTTACTTGTTAGACGCTTTTATCCAAAGCGACTTACATACTCAGTACTGTGGGCAATCCCCACAGGAGCAATTTGGGGTGAAGTGTCTCAGGGACACAACGACATGCTGACTGCAGTGGGGTTTGAACCTGTGACCCCTGATCCATCACAAAGGCTCTATCCACTGCGCCACACGCCCCCCTTTTAAATGTGAGGTTTATTAGTGTCAATCACACAGTCAGTCAGCAAATCAGACACTTGATCATGTGGACGTTGTCCTGTCTGTAGTAAATCCCCGTCATAATGAAAAAAGTTGAGCTTCCAAAGCTCAGTTTGTACTCAAAACAAGCTATATTTTATTTACGTCTTGTTTAGCTGACGCTGTTCTCTTGTGGTGTTAGGCTGAAATCTGATGTAACAAATGTGTTAGGAATAAGCATATCATCAGTTGTGAATACTTGTTCAGCTGGAGGATGAATTGACATCTTGTGCCCACCAGAGGGAGACAGAGTAAAACGGAACATGTGTCAGTTGTTTTGTTGAGTCATCTGAAGAGGCTGAACATGATGATGTGTATATATATAAACAGACATGGAAATAAGAGTAAAGACACGTATGATGTCATCGCTTAGGATTCATTTTTATTCCTTTCCGAAAATCCAACTTGTATAGTTTTGACAAAATGTGTGAGAAAATTATAAACTCAAGTTTCACCTGCAAGAATTAAACTTAAAATAAAGATATTTATACAAACATAAGAAGTTAAAGTAAAATGTCCACTAAATATAACATATTTACAGGTGTATTATAATTAAAATTATAATTGTCTCTGTATTTTGGGCTATGGTTGGGCTAACTGTCTCCTCCAGTTGTGGAATAAGTCTTGAGCAGCAGTGAGGGTGAAGCTCTTTCATGGAGCAGAGCCATGCATTTCTCACATTTACATAAGACACAATGAGGCGAGCGGTGCCAGATGTGTGTGTGTGTGTGTGTGTGTGTGTGTGTGTGTGTGTGTGTGTGTGTGTGTGTGTGTGTGTGTGTGTGTGTGTGTGTGTGTGTGTGTGTGTGTGTGTGTGTGTGTGTGTGTGTGTGTGTGTGTGTGTGTGTGTTCCAGCATTCCTAAATTATCTCCACCTGAGGGTCCTGCTGCTCTGCCTGCCAGTGGATGTTGAAGCAGGAGGGAGGAGGGAAAAGACCCCCAGACGCTCCTCTGAATGCCTGAAAGCCTTGGCAATAAGAAAAAGGGGAGAGAGATGAAGAAAGATATTGTCTCTGTGTCTTTTCACTCTCTCTATCTGAAGGCTCTGTTTGTGGAGGGCTAGAAACAGGCTTTGTTGCTAAATAAACACAGGTTGGATTAGTCATGAATTACTTCAGGATTCCTTCAGCATGATGAAATGGTTTTGCGTATTTGCTAGCTCCAACACATCATGATTTAAATATTTGTATTGCAAGCCTTGCTTCTCATTGTGGTTAATTGAATTAGGATTAAAGTGTTGAACACATTCTAGCTTTGTCGCCAGAAACGGTAAACCAGATTTCAGTCTGCTTCACTCAGCACACAGCAGACCTACAAAACATCATAACAATCATTTGAAATGATTATTGCTTTGTGCTGCTGGCTTTCCCAGATGGGTGGAGTTGGTGTGATGATAACTTAGTCGACAGTAAACATCACTGATAAGTAGATAACGTGTTTTTTGCAGTATTTTTAAACAATTAGTGTTGAGTCTACATGAAA
This sequence comes from Pseudochaenichthys georgianus, assembly GCF_902827115.2. Classification (NCBI taxonomy): domain Eukaryota; kingdom Metazoa; phylum Chordata; class Actinopteri; order Perciformes; family Channichthyidae; genus Pseudochaenichthys; species Pseudochaenichthys georgianus. Next base: position 39,762,087 of record NC_047508.1, read on the forward strand.
TTAGATTTGATCTTAAACCTCTGTTTTGATAAGCCAACGGACAGTCTGAAACACACACACACGCACACGCACACACACACACACACACACACACACACACACACACACACACACACACACACACACACACACACACACACACACACACACACACACACACACACACACACACACACACACACACACACACACACACACGCGCACGTCAGGTTAAATGGTAAATGGTAAATGGACTGTACTTATATAGCGCTTTATCCGGTCTTTTAAGACCCCTCAAAGCGCTTTTACATACTACATGCCTTTCACCCATTCATACTGAGCAGTGTATGTTAGGACATGCACTAACATACATACACATTCACACACCGTTGGCCATCGGGAGCAACTCAGGGTTAAGTATCTTGCTCAAGGATACATCGACATGTTGACTTCATGGGCTGGGATCGAACCCACAACCTTCTGGTTGAAAGACGACCGCACTCCCTCTCAATCACAAACCCCCCCTCAGACATGTGGACGTACAGGGGCCGGAAATGATGGCTGCATTCTTTCAATTATTCCAGTGCAGGTCAAGTCCACAAAGGGAAGTGAGATTATACAGACCTATGCATTTTTAGATCCTGGAAGCAAAGCCACATTCTGCTCAGAAGATCTCATGCACAGATTAAACATCACAGGAAAAAGAACTAATTTTCTTTTGAAGACTATGGGACAGAAAAAGGTCGTTCCAGCTTACTCCTTATTTGGGATGGAGGTATCTGGTCTTGAGGGAAATAACTTTTATTCTCTTCCAGAAGTCCTCACACAGAAGCAAATGCCAGTAACCAAAGAACACATTGTTACAGCCGCAGATGTGAAAAGGTGGAATCATTTGTCAAAAGTTCATACACCCAGCAAGCGGATCCTCAGAGGCTTAAAGCGTTGGCTTAGCCTCTACAAATAGTGAGGGGTCTTTTAAGACCCCTCAAAGCGCTTTTACATACTACATGCCTTTCACCCATTCATACTGAGCAGTGTATGTTAGGACATGCACTAACATACATACACATTCACACACCGTTGGCCATCGGGAGCAACTCAGGGTTAAGTATCTTGCTCAAGGATACATCGACATGTTGACTTCATGGGCTGGGATCGAACCCACAACCTTCTGGTTGAAAGACGACCACACTCCCTCGCAGCCACAGTCAGTAGGTTAACACCCATCAAGTTCTTCTAGTTTCTGCTAGTCTGATGCTATCCAAATATAAGATATTTACCAAAAACGGAAAAAATATGCACTAATTTATAAGAAATCTGATGAGAATTGAAGCAATGAGAGCAACACTAACTCCATATACTGCTTCTTAACTAGACATGATACCTTTTATTGATATATCACAAAGGCAAATTATAAGAAGCTTGTCCTCTCCAATGACTGAGACTTTGCATATTAACCCTGTTTACTCTCATACAACGCTGGCATGGTTTTGGATGCTTCCCTGCCAACAGGAAGTCATTATTTAAAACTTAAAAAGAAAACCTGGGCTCTGTGTGAGAATCCGGAAGAGCATGGACTTCAAAATATCTTCCTCTATTAAAAAAAACGTACTGATTCCTGTTTAACTGGCTGCAGATCCGCAGGAAGGTGAAGCAGTTCAGTGACTATGTGAACATCTTTATTAAATACAAAGGAAGTCATGGCAGCAGCAGATTACACAATGTCGCCCTCTGCAGGCAATTACTGTACAATCTGCAGATACTCTTTTAACAAGCTTGCTCAATGTGTTCTGTGTAACACTTGTTAAACCTGCTGGCTAGAATGAAAAACATGTGCAAAATAGATATCTAATGTTTAATTAAAATCTATTCGCTAAACATGACGTTAAGGTTATCAGGCACTCACCTAGAGTCACCTGTCAGAGCTAACTATTCCACTAACAAAGGAAGCGTTAATATTTGGTTTAACAACCTAAGATTTACACACTTCTGCACCAACAAAAACTCTGTTTAAAGTCTAGAAGCATTTAACATGGCACAGTGACACGGTCGGACTGTATTTTTGAAATCAATTTCTCCCGTTAACAGCGAAAGTGGCAAAAATGAAAGTGTTTCAAACTTTTTTATCAGATATCAGATTATTTTATTAGATTTGTACACACTTACTCTTCCACTATTGATGAGCAGAGGCAGGGGCGGACTGGCCATCGGGACGTTCGGGACGATGGGCCGGTAGTGAAGTGGGCCGGTCGGACAATGTGGGCCTGTCGGATAAGTCACGGTCGGTTTAGTTCCAATCCGCCCTGGCCCAGAGCAGAGGCATCCGACACTCGTCTACATTATATGTTTGCGGTCCAACCCCGCTGCATTTTCATCCGATTGGAGATTTCTTTTAAACAGTCATTTTGTAGACAGGATTTATCTTTAGAACAAAGTGGGACAAAAGCCAGTTTCCACAAATGCATGTGAACTTGGCCTTAATGCAACAACAAAAACGGCAGTAGTAACACCAACTTAACTCAAATGGCAGAAGGTAAAACTGTTCTTAGTGGCTCGGGTTGGACAGGAAGTTGAGGCGTAGTATTGAAGGTTGAATACATTCAGTTTCTACAACAGGGTGACAATGGCTGAGCGTAGCATCAGGCGCTGCTGTAACCTCATTGCTAAAAAGGCAAGCTGTGTAGCTTCAGGGTCTTTATATTTTCTTTTGTATTGACATCTGGTTTGAAATGGAAAATCTCAATTTAATTTGCCTCTCAGTTCTTATTTATCGACATGCTTTGTCCATTTACATTGCCTGTCTGAAAATCTGTAGACTGGGGCAATAAAAACAGTGTAGTTTGACAACGTTTTAATGCTACGGATACATTCAAAAGATAACATACATTTATTGAAATATGGGTTTGGCACAAGACCCCCACACATGTCCAGGAGACCTTCACTTCGTGGCTTGAGTAATCCTGATAAAAATGACAAATTTGCCTCTGTTTTCGATGATATGTGTCACCTTCTTCACATACACATTTCAGGCCATAAACCTGTCTGTACAACAGGAAATGTTTCACACACACACACACACACACACACACACACACACACACACACACACACACACACACACACACACACACACACACACACACACACACACACACACACACACACACACACACACACACACACACACACACACACACACACACACACACACACACACACACACACACACACACACACACACACACACACACACACACCTGAGACACTAGATGGTTGTTATTTTCCTGCAGAAGTTAGGAATCCCACTGCTGTTGTTCCTGGCATGTTTGGAGCAGAGTAACAAGGAATTACATCGGCTGAACACAAGAAGCCAAGGACACACAGCTGACATGGCGACAGGGGAAACATGGTTGAGGTGGCCATAATCCAAAATAAATGGGGACAATCATTGAAATGTTTTTCGTGCAAGTGTCTCTCGTGAAGGAAGGAAAAGGAAGGAGGCAGAGATGATGCTAATAAAGAATATTGAATTGAATACAAGCATAAGCGTAAAGAGAGTGAGTATTGTTTATTTGACGGATAAAAGCCAATTAAAAACCTTAAACTTTGCAATGTGACAATATGTGACTGTTGTGTATCCAGCTTGTTTCTGTTGACCCCTTGTGGCCATCACAGATAATGAATGCAGCTATACGTTTATTTGTTGTGTTGGAGTAATGCCAAAATGCAGCTTTATTATTCATTTCTGACGTCCAACCTTTTACGTAACACTAACTGTAGGAGCCATGCGACACAACTCCATAGCATCATTTCTGCGGCGCATAGAACATCGTCTCTGATTGGTTTTGATAGAAACTGGACCAGACTATTTATAATCTGTCCGAGCACCATTGGACTGTGTCATCACTCTTGGGGGTGGTTTCAGGTGCAACAATGCACATTTCTGACCACACCCTACAGTGTTTACTCTTCACATTTCCATCACGAGGCGTGCCTTCAAGTATGACAAAAACAAGTTCATAGTTATGTGTTTTACTGTCTGGGTTTTAAGCTCTATGAGTGCACGCAAACTCATTGTGGTACTTTAAGCTTTGATTCGATCTGTTAGCCGGTGATATCGGAACTTGGCTGGAAAAGTCTTCATTGTTCTTTCCACTATGTGCGCACTTTCAAACAAATACACTCCAAATGCTCCAAAGTAAAATCCCCCGGGCTTTCAGGAGCGAGGCTGTGTGTGCCGACCTCTTCCCGCCCTTCAGATCCTTCTGCCGTGTCAGGAGTTTTCTCATGTTGATGTTGAGGTGCCTCCAAACGATGTGCTGCCTACTGAAGCCAAACAAGGCGGAGAGGAAATCAAACACAAAGGTCTCCAGAAGTGAAAAATATGCTAACCTCTGTTCTGGCCAATTGAGCCTGATGAAAGGCTGGAGGGGAAATCTGTCCATCTAGTTGAAATTGAAAAACAATGACATAAGCCATTTGAAGTTCAACATGCTTCAGTGCTTAAGAATGAATGCTTTTGTATTATTTTTAGGGCTGTCAAGTTAACGCGTTAACACGGAACAAAATTAACGCCACTAATTATTTTAACGCGATTAACGCATGTGTATTTTTTTTCCTCGGCCGCCCCGTAGTTTCAGAGCGCATCGAGTTTAAAATACCATCTAAAAGCTGATGCTGACAGCTGACAGCAGTGACAGCTCCTGCCGCCCGCTTGTGGCAGACCACACTTCCACGCTCACCGGCAGGCACCGACTGGTCATCGGGAGGACCGGGAGTGTGTGTGTATGTGTGGCCCGAGCGAGCGAGAGAGACCGTACGTGCATTGTTGTTGTTAGCATCTGGTGCTAGCTAGCTGCGCTAACGGATATAAGGAGCTGTTTAAATGAAAACAGAAGAGCGCTCTATCTACACCACTGAGTATTACAAACTTGAAAAATATTCCTCTAAGGTACATTTAGAACAGATCAAAAATGTGCGATTAATTTGCGATTAATCGCGATTAAATATTTTAATCGACTGACAGTCCTAATTATTTTATTACAATATTATGCTCCAGGTAAATGAATATGTTCTTCACACTGTGTTCCATCCTTTTTGGAAGTGACGGTGTTTGGCGAGGAAATGTGTGCCCCCACGGTGAACTTGACAGAAACAACAATTCAGGTCAGCTGGTTTTGTTCCAAGTGTCGTTTTCCAAACTACAGGTCTACATGGAAAGTGGGGATGTTGTCATGAGCACGCCACTACACGTCTCCTGGATGTGTAGCCACTCAGGAAAACCACATTCCAATGAGCTCACACTTCCTGACAAGTCCATAGAGGCTCTTATTTACCTTTACCGAGAACCTGAGGGAACCAACTAGCATGTTTGTCTCATGTAAACACGAACCTGACGGACACACCAGCAGCCGGCAGATAGTTGTGTTTGATGATGGCGTGTCAGAGACATATCAGCATTGTTGTACATGTTGACAGATTCCGTCTTAAAGGGGCCATATTATGCTTTTGGAGTTTCTCTTTTCCTGTAGTGTGGTTTTTGTGCATGTGCAGAATAAAATAAATAATAATCAAAGTTTCTCTACCTGACAGACATGCCTCCATTTGGCTCCTTTGTTTACTTCCAGAACATAGTTATATCACTTTGTAACAGTCGTGCTTCTATTGGCTAGCGCTCCATTACATTGTGCATACGTGATAAGCCAAAGGGCGGGACATCTCTAGGCGGTTGACCAATCACAACAGAGCTAACTAATCCAAGGCAAATGTTTCCTGTTACTTAATACCCAAATGTTTTCTCGTTTTTAGAGTGAGTATTATATCAGTGTCAGATGGATTACAGTCACTACTGCCTAATGGAAGTTGCAGTAAGTGCCTTAAAAAAAGATTTCCCCCCACATTAGCAACAATTCTGTCTCATGCATCTATACACAAATATAGGCTTAATGCTAGTGCATGAAACTAAATAAAGTGTCCGACAGAATGCAGACTGATGAGCGTTCGAGAGTGCAGAGTGATTAAAATCAAAGCTTTTAAAAAAAAAACGAGTTTCCGAAAGTTGTTAAACCAAGTCTTTAATCTCATAATCAACCCCCTCCCAGCTAAATCAACTACAGACTCAGGTGGCATGTATTTAAAGAGGTCAAATCAGAACATTTTTCATTCACTCTCCTTAATTACTGCCAGCAAAATAATAACTGGCAGAGCAGCTCCTCTCCTCCTCTCTCTACTCAATGTATCAGCAGAATGATGCCTTTATGTACAGGCAGAAATATGGTAACTACGAATGGCTCATACCAACAACCTCTAAAATACCATATGACAGGTCTGCACTGATGCAGGATGTGAATTTCCATTTAATGTGATAATGTGTTTCAATGATATGAAACATCTCAAGCCTACACTTAGATGGAGACATGCTTACAATGATCCAGTGTGGACGCAAAAGAAGACCGAATTTATATGATATCAATAACATTTTGAGATGCAGTTGTACTAAGAGAACCATGTGAAAAGTGACCGAATGAAAACATCATCAGACTTTGGTATATTTATATTTTATCATGCAAGGAATTTTCTTTTGGTGTATTGATGCAAACATACTTATATGTTATAGTATAGTATAGTATATGTTGTCTGTGGCTGATGACGGTGTGCACCTGGTGTCTTGTTGTGCTGATTAGAGTGTGTGTATTTAGGCTCTGTTTCTCTGTCTGTTGAGAGGGCTGGGTGTGTGAGATCCTTGTGGCTGCAGGATGTGTGCAAGGAGAACCGCAGGATTGAGGCGGTGAACTTTGTGCCCATGATTTTAATAAATGCCCACGTCGGGTTATATTTTTGGACGTTCTGCCTCTGCCTCCTTGCTTGGTCTGGGCCGCTCAACGGTCAGCTTCACAAGTAGGCCTACAGAGAAATACAATTGGATAATATCGGCAAATTTTAAATAACTGAATAAATATAAAAAATATTATAAAAGTGAAGAAAAGAAAATAGACACAAACTAAAAATCATACATGGCAAGGCACACATACATACAAATACAATAATATATGAGACAAAATTGACGTCAACAAAAGATCAACATATGCGAATTGAAAGTTTTAAAATGGGTTGTATTGTGCAGAAAAGTGTAAATTGGTAGTATTAAAAAGAAGTGCAATTGTTCCCAGTATGGAGTATTTGTAGTTTACAGGGATAACATACATTTAAACTCCATGTCATGCCAATGATATTTCACTCATCCAAAGCGACTCTAGACCCTTTCTTTGAGCTAATAATCTGAATCTGTAAATTAACTAAGGATGTAAGATAAATGATAGCTTCCAAAAAAGTATAAGGAAGCATATCATGGTACTCAGAAAGTACCTACACATATTACTCAAAGGTCACCTATTATACAAAATCAAAATGTTCGTGTCTTGTATACCTAAACATGTGTCCCCTCTGTGTAAAGAGATTCTGAAAGTTTCAGGAACAAAGATTCTCTCTCTTTTTGTCCTGATCCATTTCTATAAGAACCTGTCCGAAAATGAGCTGATCAGATTTTGGCCACTTTATGATGTCATAACGATGTGTTGTCTTGAGTAGCCATTAGCCAATCAGCAACCAAGGTAACCCCCCCCCCCCCCCTCCCTGAATCTCCTCCTAGAGCACCATTGTGTTCTTTGTAACCAAATGTCTCTCAGAGGGGTGTGGGGAGGGGCTCCTTATTTTCATCTAAAGTAACAGACAGAGAATCAGCACTTTGGAAACAGGGCTGAAACAGAGGGGATTATGGGTAATGCTGCAATGATGTGTTTGGTGTTTGGAGCCAAACACAACAGAGACATGTTTGTATATAGTCTAGCAGGAAGGGCCCTCAGATTTTGAGATACCCCTACCCGAGGTAGAACAAATGACGTCAATGATTTTTCTTATCGTTAGGGTCTCCCATTAATGAAATTGATTGTTGTCAAATTTTATTTTGGAGGAAAAAATGTTTTTTTGGTTGTTCTTCAGAACTACCCCAATCCCTGAAAACGAGCCAAATTAGACCAGGCCGAATGTGGGAAAGGTGACAAAAAAGCCCATAACTTGAGAATGATCACTATTTTCCTCTTCAGATTTGCTGAGGTATGAACCAGGTGGCTGTCCTACATCACCAAATAGTCAGACAATTATTTAACAAAAGACATACTGAATTATAGTCCTGTAAACTTAGCTTTAGTTTAGACGGAAATTGTACATTTGGTGATAGGAACATAGGACTCCATCACTTTTCTCTCATTTATCAGAAAAACAGAAATCCCTAAAAAATATACCATTACTGAATTGTCGAGGGTGCTATTGAACACTAACCAGTAGTTGTATGGAAATATCTGGTACAGTTCTATTGCAAATGAGATTTCTTTAGACATAGGCCTACCTCTTCTCGGAGACAGTCAAACTCCGAATGGAGAAGAAGTGGCATAATAGCCTATGAGTTGAATGCTCACTCTGATGGTCATCATATTTGGAGAGGGAAATACCAGGTGTCTGAACTACATCACCAAATAGTCAGAATAAGAGTAACCCAATACAATAAAGTGTATTAGTTCTGAATTGCAAGCCTCTAAAACATAGGTGTAAATAGTACAGGTTTTATTGAAACTTGAACCTTATTTCAAAGTACAGTATACAATTCATTAAATAATTCTGTGAGAGGTCAAGTATATAGATACTAGAATATAATGTTAAATGTCAGGTTCCTCAGAAACATTAGGGGACACATGTTGACATTCTGCACAGCAGGTGCAGAACTCCGTACAGGGAAGGCCAACAGAGAGGCACTGGCACTTTCCACTCTCTCCACACTTTGCATCTTTGCAATACAAGTGAGTAATGTCTCTCACTTCTGTAGGTGCTGGGGTTTTTGTAAATAGCAGTGGTTGAATGGCCCCATCTCTGACAATCCACCCCTTACCAACAGGACTCCATAACAAGGGTTCGGGCTGTGACACCATATCGCTGTCTGAAACATTGCTCTTTACATGTTGTTGAAATGCATCCTCTGTTGGCGGCAGATTTTCTGAGGCTGCATCTGTTGTTGATGCAATTATGAACCTCAGTTCATCCAAGTTTGTGAACATCAGTCCAATTTCCTTTTTCTTTTTTCCATATAGCAGAAGTGCAAATTCTCTTGCGACTGGCAAAGACTCTTCCAAGCTGGCAGAGAGTCCAAAATGGGCCAGATCTTTGAGCTCGCTGAGATGGGTCTTGAGTTTGGTGAATGCTGTTGTCTTTCCTATTCTGTACAAACTACTTGTTGTGCCACAGCCAGTGAGTGCATGACATGCTGGTAGACAGTTAGACATGTAGTTGACGCCCAGCTTCAGGACCATCTCCAACTAAACGGCCTCTTTGAGAAATTCCAGTCCGGTTTCCGTTCCTCCCACAGCACTGAAACAGCTCTGGTCAGGGTCACAAACGACCTGCTGATGGCGGCTGAACCTGGTTCCCCATCTCTCCTCATCCTCCTGTATCTGACTGCAGCGCCTCGAACACACCATCGGACTCGCTGACTCCGCCCTGAGCTGGTTCCTGTCCTACCTGTCTGGAAGAACAGAGTACGTCTCCTTGGGAGGTGCGAGGTCCCAGACACACGCTGTCACCTGTGGTGTCACTTGTGGTGTCCCTCAAGGGTCGGTCCTCGGGCCCACTCTGTTCACCCTGTACACTCTGCCCCTTGGCTGAGTGTATTAAAATGTATTTTAAGAAAACATTTGAAACAACATAGTCGATATATGTCGAATGTATATCGATTTAAAAAAAAAAAATGCAACAAAATAATCGAAACAATTATTTGATGCCATAATAATGCACGGCATAGTGTGTGGATACCAGGCGGCCAGCATGGAATATCATTCCATGGCTACACTGATGACACGCAGCTATATATAAAGACAGACCCTATCCTACATGCATCCTCACTGTCACCATCATCATCACCGTCCCCATCAACATCCTTTAACACCTGCATTGAGGAGATAAAGGCTTGGACGCAACAAAACTTCCTGCAGCTAAATAGCTCCAAAACAGAGGCCATTTTAGTTGGCACACCAAACCAGGTCCAGTCATCCCCCATAACCCACATCACCTTTTCTGGCCAAAACATACCCCTCTCCACAGCAGTTACCAACCTGGGTGTAAGATTTGACCGACATCTGACCTTTGACACCCACATCAAGCACCTGGTCCATGCCTTCGTTTCCTCAAGGCTTGACTATTGTAACGCTCTCCTCAGCGGGACTCCTAGCGGGAGCCTTCAGAAGCTCCAATACGTACAGAACAGTGCCGCTAGGATCCTGATGAGGGTGAGAAAGTACAACCCCATCACACCCGTCCTTCATTCCCTCCACTGGCTTCCTGTCTCATTCAGGATTGAATACAAGATCTCACTACTGACCCATCAGTGCATCCACGGGAACGCTCCTTCATACCTGAAATAACTACTCACATCACAAACCTCCACACGCAACCTCCATTCCACAACAAACCATCTGCTTCGCCCCCCAGGACCAAAGTCCACACAATGGGGGATCGGGCTTTCTGTGCAGCTGCTCCTCACCTGTGGAATTCCCTCCCAGACCACCTGAGGACTCCACAGACCACTGAAGCCTTTAAGAAAGGCCTAAAAACCTTTCTTTAAAAAAAGTCTTTGATTAAACTTTTGTTTATTTTGTTTGTTTCTTACGCCTCCTGTAGCGCTTTGGGATTGCTTTTAGCAATGAAAGGTGCTTTACAAATACAATGTATTATTATGTCTTTTCCCATTTTCTCACATAGTGTTGATGGGGACATATCTCTCTCTCATTCCATGGCCTGCATCCATGTACACTAGAGATGAACCAAACATGTATTTGCTTGCATAATATATGAGCAGTACTTCCACACCTGTGTCATCAGACCTCGCAATAATGCGGGAATATGACTCTGCAAGATGTATGGAGCTCTATCCTTGTGTCTGTCTCCTCCTGATCACTGTACAGTGATGTCAAACTGCTGACTCCTGCTGTGCAGATGCTCTTCACCTCCTCCCCTTCGTCAAATCCTGAGTGTAGTCTCTGTGGGCAGCAGTGACAATGTAGTTGCTCACAAACATGCACAGTGCAGTCTTGTTTCCACTACTCCTCAAGTACTTCCTGTAGTTTGGGACATTTGTTTTGCTTTAGGTTATAACACTTGTGTTATTCTTCAGAGCTGGGTCCTCATTACAGGTCTGCACTTTTTTAAATGCACCTGCATTGACACACCCGTTCACAAAATCATACTGTGTGTTTGGCACATTATATATATATAGAAAACAAGAAATGCAATGTGTAGACATGGTATTTGACAGGTATGACGGCCCACAGTCAAAGACCTGGAGAGGCAAAGGAGAGGTGCAAGTGATGGAAGGCCTACACATGTTATCACTGGCAAAACACATACATGTTTGGTTCATCTCTAGTGTACATGCATGCAGGCCATGGAATGAGAGAGAGATATGTCCCCATCAACACCACATGTGAGAAAATGGGAAAAGACATGTCTAACTGTCTACCAGCATGTCGTGCACTCAATGGCTGTCGCACAACAAGTAGTTTGTACAGAATAGGAAAGGCAATCAGCATCAGCAGGTCGTTTGTGACCCTGACCAGAGCTGTTTCAGTGCTGCGGGCGGAACGGAAACCGGACTGGAATTTCTCAAAGAGGCCGTTTAGTTGGAGATGGTCCTGAAGCTGGGCGGCAACTACATGTCTAACTGTCTACCAGCATGTCATGCACTCACTGGCTGTGGCACAACAAGTAGTTTGTACAGAATAGGAAAGACAACAGCATTCACCAAACTCAAGACCCATCTCAGCGAGCTCAAAGATCTGGCCCATTTTGGACTCTGCCAGCTTGGAAGAGTCTTTGCCAGTCGCAAGAGAATTTGCACTTCTGCTATATGGAAAAAGGAAATTGGACTGATGTTCACAAACTTGGATGAACTGAGGTTCATAATTGCATCAACAACAGATGCAGCCTCAGAAAATCTGCCGCCAACAGAGGATGCTTTTCAACAACATGTAAAGAGCAATGTTTCAGACAGCGATATGGTGTCACAGCCCGAACCCAAACCCTTGTTATGGAGTCCTGTTGGCAAGGGGTGGATTGTCAGAGATGGGGCCATTCAACCACTGCTATTTACAAAAACCCAGCACCTACAGAAGTGAGAGACATTACTCACTTCAGTCACTTGTATTGCAAAGATGTGGAGAGTGGAAAGTGCCTTCCCTGTACGGAGTTCTGCACCTGCTGTGCAGAATGTCAAAATGTGTCTCCTAACGTTTCTGAGGAACCTGACATTTAACATTATATTCTAGTATCTATATACTTGACCTCTCACAGAATTATTTAATGAATTGTATACTGTACTTTGAATTAAGGTTCCAGTTTCAATAAAACCTGTACTATTTACACCTATGTTTTAGAGGCTTGCAATTCAGAACTAATACACTTTATTGTATTGGGTTACTCTTATTCTGACTATTTGGTGATGTAGTTCAGACACCTGGTATTTCCCTCTCCAAATATGATGACCATTAGAGTGAGCATTCTTAACTCATAGGCTATTATGCCACTTCTTCTCCATTCGGAGTTTGACTGTCTCCGAGAAGAGGTAGGCCTATGTCTAAAGAAATCTAATTTGCAATAGAACTGTACCAGATATTTCCATACAACTACTGGTTAGTGTTCAATAGCACCCTAGACAATTCAGTAATGGTATATTTTTTAGGGATTTCTGTTTTTCTGATAAATGAGAGAAAAGTGATGGAGTCCTATGTTCCTATCACCAAAAGGTACAATTTCCGTCTAAACTAAAGCTAAGTTTACAGGACTATAATTCAGTATTTCTTTAGTTAAATAATTGTCTGACTATTTGGTGATGTAGGACAGCCACCTGGTTCATACCTCAGCACATCTGAAGAGGAAAATAGTGATCATTCTCAAGTTATGGGCTTTTTTGTCACCTTTCCCACATTCGGCCTGGTCTAATTTGGCTCTTTTTCAGGGATTGGGGTAGTTCTAAAGAACAACCAAAGCATTTTTTTCCCCCCCAAAATAAAATTTGACAACAATCAATTTCATTAATGGGAGACCCTAACGATAAGAAAAATCATTGTTGTCATTTGTTCTACCTCGGGTAGGGGTATCTCGAAAACTAAAGCTTTTTTGAGGACTTGCTGCTGGACTAATCTACCTATAATATAGTAATGAAAAACAGTATAACAGTATTTGAGTATATCTACATTTTATTCCTCCACTGGTTATTTCCATCGTTTTAATGTCTACATAAGCACAGATAAAAGCTTGTTGGCACAGTCTATTAGACCAATAATGGTATAACCCTGTCCTTCAGTCTATAACAGCACTTTTCTCTCCTTTTTTCCACCACAGCTTGAATGCCTTTCCCTATAAACCTGTGCCTGTAGCTTGCAGCACTCGGATTTACGGAGTTTAGGAGGAGTCCCTGAAGGCAGCGCCGGCCTCTCCTGATCCTCTCCGGAGAGAAGCTCCATGGAGAGGCGGAGGAGACGGGACTTCAGACCGGATCATGGCGGCGCCTCTCGGGCGGGACTCCCTACCGGAGCACTGCTCTTACGGTGTGTGCAGGGACGGCAGGGTCTTCTTCATCGAGTGAGTCTGGATTTCACGCTTTATCGCACCACAGATCTCCGGTTTAACGGGAGTTAGAGCTGGTGTTCGCTTCCCGGTGGTGTAACAGGTGTTTTTTCTCTTCCCTGTATAATAGCGATGAAGCGCGCGCCACCACCTGGCTGCACCCACGCTCCGGTGAGCCGGTAAACTCCGGACATATGATCCGCTCAGGTACATTCAGCGTGTTTGTTTCCACCTGTTTACTTTAATGTGTTTGTGTTCATGTCGCGGCCCAGTCCGAGGGGGAGGAAACTTTCAGGTGTCTCTCAACAAGTCTCTCGTTTGGGTTTTTTTTTTCAGACCTTCCTCGGGGATGGGAGGAAGGATTTACGGACGACGGGGCCAGTTTCTTCATAGAGTAAGAAGCGTTAATCACGACTTGTTTCTCCGTTATGCTACACGCTCACCTGCGCATTACTGAAAGTTACCGTGCAGCTTAACTGAACATGGCTCCTGTCTAATCACCGCTTCAGGGACAGAGTGGATTTACACGGGGAGTGACTGGGACTTACCTGATGACCCACTAATGACCCCTTTTCCTGCAGAAATCCGCTTTGTGTTTCTCAGGTTCTGCCCCTTTAGCTTTTAGGCTACATTTGTGTTTTTAGTGCAGTATTTTATTGCATCGATGCAAAACAGATTGGATGCTTACATATTAAGTTGTGATACTGAGATGGTCAGTGGGAAAGGTACTCGTATTGAAGTTTTAAGTATCAATACCACCGTACTTACTGAAGCCTACACTTGACATGCTATATCAGTGTGTTAACACAATAGAAAACTGAATTTATACCAAATCATATATTTCAATATGCATTGTACAAAGATAAATCAAATGAAGAGCAGTGGTGTAATGTAATGAAGTACATTTACTAAGTAATAACAATTTTGAGTTACTTGAGTATTTAAACTTTTCTTTACTTTGTACTTCTACCCCAGTACAATTCAGTGGTACATTAGATTTTAAAGTGGCCCTATTTAGTGCATTAGAAACGTAGTATGCAATAATAAAAAAAACACGAACAGATTTACGTGTTAAACTTGGAAGAGCTGTGTAGTTTTACAATTGGTAGCACTGTGCAAAGTGAACAAGAACAACTGCTTTAAAACTGTATTAAAGCGCTCACTGTAGAATGTCCCATCTCAAATTATTTTCATTTGTTCGTTTTTAAAATACTTTTTTAGCTTGTGAATGCTCCAAAATACTTTGCATTCAGCTATAGCTATGTACTCATAGGCTGATAACAAACCAATATTAGAGAGTGACCAGAAATCAGATAACAATATATTGGCTTTTTTGCTTAAACACAAACCTTTAATGGTGCATCAGTCTCCAAACGACCATGAGAGAAACGCTGAGGAAAAACCTGCACTACAACACGTCAGTAACCTCTGCTGTTATCAAAACAGTTGAATAGTTTTTGCAAGTGCTGACAAATTAATCTTCCACTGTTTGTTTTTCGGGTCAGCACCAGCAGACATGACAGATATTGAATTGAGCACGCCAGTTCTTTTGTTAGTGCCATGTCTTTTAAAGCGATTTGTTGTTTCTTATCAACTGACATAACTGTGAGTATCCTGCTGTAATAAAGTGCAAAGTATTTTAGAAACACTTTGATGACTCATTGCTCAAGGCTTAAGGCGTTTTCATAAGAAGATAACTCTCACTTAAGACCTGGACATGTTGGAAAGACTTCTATTGACTTAAAAAATGATTTTACATTCAAAGCAATAGAAGTGCCAGAGTTTCATGATGTTCTATTTTAAATTGTCCAATCTGCCAGGGATATTTGTAGTTAATAGTTGCATTTATTGGTACACTTGTTCATACATTTGTCCTTGAAAAGGAACTAAATATGTGTTCTTTGTGTCCTCAACAACTTTACTATTTATTAAGAACATTTTTTGTGTCTTTTCTAGACCCTACATGATATAAAACAGTTTCAGGAAGATGTATTTCATTCTGGCTGTTATCTAATATGATGTTTAGTATGGTGAAACTCCAAAAGTACGTTTTCTGTTTCTGAAAATTCAGCACCTAATTTCTCTGCTTTTTCAGCAATGAAGTTCCTACATGTAAACGCAAAGAAGCCTGTTGTGTTTGACCTTCATGTGTCCTGTATTCTAGCTGCTCTGAGAAGAACATGTCAAGGAAGTGTCATGCTTTTCTTGGTTTGGCATAATGCTGCTCTATACTTAGAGGAGTAGAGGAAACGGCAGTATGAATGTTATACAGTGAGTCACACTTCAAGCAGGAGGGAATGTAGCGTTAAGCAGGTAATGTAGATATACAGACTGATAACGCACTTGTTAAGCACTTGGGGGAAAAAAGTTGAGGAATTGACCTTGAATTTGTAGTCCTCCTGACTCAGGAACTCATTGCCAAAACCTACCTATGAGAATATGAATGGAAGGTAAACTATCAACATTATTACATCGTGGAATTTAGCTTTTTAAAGGGGCCCTATTATGCTAATGTTCAGGTTCATATTTATTTTTTCTGACTCTACTGTGACATGTGACGGTGAGTGTGTGGGAGAGAAACTCCCTTTGGAGGGAGCACAGGGATTTTAGCCTTTGCAGACCATTTACATGCACACAAACCTTTAAAACTCACTACAGGAAAGCAGGGGGTCCGCGGGGTCTTAAAAAATATTAAAAGTTGATAAATCAATTTAGCGAAAATTAAGGCTATTAAAAAGTATTAAACGGCATTTTCCAAGGTTACATTTTGTATCTTGTTTTCAATAAGTATCTAAATGGTCCAAAGAGGTTGTGTTCTACAGTCTGCCTGAATGTAGTCATGGCGTAGGTGTGTAGTGTGAGTCTCTGTAGTTTATTGTGGCATCCCGTTGGGTTTGACGTCGTCTGAACAGGACGTCGCACGCTCACTGCTCGATAGCGCGAAGGTCCGTTTACGCCGGTTGTTAAACAACATCGTTATGGGGAAATGCAAGTTTGCGTCCAAACGGTTGGAAGATAAGGAGGAAGGACAATCAATACTGTAGTCAATGTGAGGTAAAGTGTGTCGCCAAGGTAACCGGTTAGAACTCCAAGTGGCGATGAGGTCTTAAAATGTATGGAAAGGGTCTTAAAAAAGGTCTTAAAAGGTCTTACATGTCATTTGACTTCAAGATTCCTGCATATACCCTGGAAAGGGAAAACCCCCAAAAAGGGTAATAGGGCCCCTTTAAATAGTATCTATACTAACTGAAGAAAACCCAACAACACTATATGACGTAAGTTGTTGTTAGGATATTGTTTGGCTAAGTATAGTATTCTTTTTGGTTCCAAAATGCCATTTCCACTCTCTCCAATGTGAGATGTCCTGCTTTCCTCTGTTTTCTATAGTATTAAACGGAATATCTTTTGGCTTTTGCACAAAGCATGACATTTAAAAACATCCCCTTGTCCTTTAAGATACTTAGGTGGATATTGTTTCACTACTTTCTGATTATTTCATCCTTAAATAATTGTTAGTTGCAGATCTACTTACAGCATAGAGGAAACAGAATATTTGTCTGGACAAACTTGGATTCCTTGCATCAACATACTTTTCTGGCATTTTCTGTGTGTGGGCTTGTTAGTTAGACTTCTTGGTGGATAATTGATTTCTGTAGTTGATAAATATTCATACAAAGACCACACTTCTTGGTCTCTAAGATGGAAAATTCACATTTTGACTGCGATTTCTCTCCACTCAGTGGGTCAGTAATTTAGACGTTTTGGGGATTTGTTATCTTCTTCAAAATGCCTTCAGTGGGATTTAGTGTTTAATGAGTTGTGCTGAGCGTTTCTGCTGACAGAGATTGAAGTGTCTGCAGATAACAGCAGGCAAAGGTCACTCATGTTGCTGGTAATTGCACTTGCTTCAGCACAAACAGCCATTTTCTTTGGTGAAAGCTGTTTGAGATCTTGTGCTGTAAGAATTCAAGCTTATGCAGAATATCTTCTTGTGTTAGACGCTGATTAAAACCCATCAGAATCAGCCCTGATGTGCTGTCGTGTCTTTGCAGTAATGTCTGACAGTTATGTATGACTCAGACGTGTATGTGTGTGTGTGTCTTTTTGGCACTCTCTAAAAAAGAAATATCCTAAATGGAAAAATGACATGAAACTGGCAATTACTGTGTTTTTGAATTTCCGGTTTAAAATGAAACCGATAATTTAAGCCACACTTTCTCTTGTTCAGGTTTCACATGTTACTCAAACAAATACTGTATTTCAATTGACTGTCAAGCTGTTAGCTGGCAGTTGTTGGTGTGTCGGACATAATGTGGTGTTTGTTTGAGTGGGAAGCACTTTAAAATTTACCATAATGTAATATTTTCAAGCCTTGATTCTTAAAGATAGACCAACATCCTGTGAGATTACATTGTACCGACCCGGAGATTTTTGTAGGGTCCCTCTGTTATTCCTCTCTGATATGAAGGAATGTCTTTTTATTCCTGACCTCAGTATGACATGTAACA
Source organism: Pseudochaenichthys georgianus (assembly GCF_902827115.2). Classification (NCBI taxonomy): domain Eukaryota; kingdom Metazoa; phylum Chordata; class Actinopteri; order Perciformes; family Channichthyidae; genus Pseudochaenichthys; species Pseudochaenichthys georgianus. The sequence goes on from NC_047508.1 coordinate 39,780,239, forward strand.
CTATCGCTGCTCTAATGGTGTGTTCAAGGACAATCCTCACATTCACACTTCTGTTTACTTTGCAAACCTTTGACCTTTGCCTCATAAACTGCGAAATAGTGAATGTCGAGGACGCTTCCTTGGTAGGACATGTCTCCGAGTCACTTCCTTCAGAAGCGAGGCAAGAATCCTTCCTAGCCTCGGAAAACGAAGAATGGTGGAACAGGCTAACAGGCTAACAGGCTAACAGGCTAACAGGCTAACAGGCTAACAGGCTAACAGGCTAACAGGCTAACAGGCTAACAGGCTAACAGGCTAACAGGCTAACAGGCTAACAGGCTAACAGGCTAACAGGTGTGCGTCATATGCGAAGCCCCGCCTTAAATGGAGCGCGATTTACGCCAAAGATTTTGGAAATTGGTCCGTGCGCAAAGCATTGTGGGGATTTTAAGACCGCGGAGGATACACATGTGCAGCCTCGAAATGTCTCGCTACGATGGACGCCGGGCTCGATAGAATTCCAAGGAGCCTGGACATTGGAACAGTCCTTCGGCGGGACTCCATGACGTAGCATCCTTGAAATAGTGGCTCTGGAGAATCCTCTTCTTGACATTGAGAAACACCCAGAGACTCTGTCTGAAGTAGAACTGTACCAAAATAACAATGAAATTATATTTATTCAAGTAAAATAAAAAATGCCAAACATCTACACGTTAGAGCTTATCACATGTACGTATTTCCTGCTTTTTCTTTTTTGGATCTCAGTAAATTCCTAATCTTTTGGTTTAAAGGGAACATAATAAGCTAATAGTCAGGTTCATATTAGTATTTTGCGTCTCTCCTGGGACATGTCTCCATGCTTTAATGTTCAAAAAGCTCTAATATTTCTGAAACCAGAGCCCCGTCTGCTCTGATTGGTTAGCTGGCCGGCTCTGTTGTGATTGGGCAACCGCTTAGAGATGTCCCGCCCCTTAGCCTATCACGTACAATGTGTGTGAGCGCTAGCCAATAGATCTGGAGAATCGTGACCCATCCATCTTCAGCACATACAGGTAGAACCTTCAGGTGTGGAAGGGAATATTTTCTGCGTTGCTCATGGACAACACTTTTTATTTCCGTTTGCCAAAATGTGACATTAGTTTATTTTCTCTCTGCCAACCTTGAAGTGGCTTATGAGTGGTATTTCTTGAAGTAATAACAACCTTGAAGTTCAATTTCCTATCCACTTCGAAGGGGGACTATTTATCTAGAGGCCATGTTTATGTAACTGCCCCCCCCCCCCTCCCCCGCTGTCTGTTCTGGAGCCTCTTCTATCCCAAAAATGTTTTTCATGTTTTATTACCAGCAACAGGGCTCTGTGTCTCTGCATGTTTTACATTATCTTCGGATGCTCAGAGTTCTTTGAATCTGCTTTTTCTGGGCAAAATAAGTTTCCTTCTTAACTCTGAAGCACAACAATATGTGTCTTTTAATTATGTTTACAGTGGATTGATTTTATCCTTGTTATTGCTGTTAAGAGAAGGTCCTCTGTGGCGACATGCGACCTCTTGAAAGAGCAAACCTCCTTGTTATGGCTGCAGAGTAATCTAACAATTGATACCCCAGTACTCAGTAAAGGGTATAGATGTCCATCGCCTCTCCTCTGAGCAGACTGTACCCAAAGGAAACTGGCCAGCAGAGGACGTTATCCCCAGGATGAAGCACATTTGTGATCTGTTTCCGACTTTTTGTTTCAAACGGAGCTGATACAGTTTCAGCTGTTCTTCATCCAACCACTCTGAGATCTACTCTCATTAATTACTGCAAAACAAACTTGCTGGTAGTTACTAGATCTTGTAACATTTGGTCTTTAAACATGTGATCTTTGCAGTGTGTTGTAGTGCTTCTGCTTGTACCCCTCATGCTTAATAATGTCCTTAAAGCAAAGGAGAGTCCTCTAATGTCAGACACGGAAACTCTCCAAGGGATGGAAAATGATATTGGTTCGGTATTGGCAGATAAAGGCTTTAAATTGAATATTTACACTGGTTAGAAATTAACATTTTTTCCGGTATGATTAATTTTACATGAAAAACAAATGTGGCATATTTTGTTTTTGTTCAACAGTTTTTATTGAGATTTCAAAATCAGAAGAAATGTACCGTACTTTTCGGACTATAAGCCGAGACTTTTCCCCCCATTTTCTTTGTACAGCTAACGGCCACTAGGGAACCTCCTAGATCTATGGATTTTACAGGTAACCACCTTTAACACTATGGGCTCTATGACCGGTCCGCACCCGCCACCTTTAAGCGGCGGGCTCCAGCAGGGAAAGCTGGAGGCCGGGAAAGAGTGAGACAGGTAGCGCGCCAAAGTAAAAGTGGAACCGAGAGACAGAACGAGAGCAAGACAGACGGACAATTTAGCTGCTGCGGCTTATATGCAGGTGCGCTTTATAGTCCGAAAAGTACGGTACATTCAATAGCATTGCATCCCGCCCACCCAACCCTCCCCACTCGTCCCCTTAATTCCAGATCTTCACAAGGAAGATTGTTCATTGAGGTTTTGTCCAACCAAGGATATATGAAAAAATGCCAGTACATACAATGTACAAGGATAACAAAGCACATTGGGGTCCTGCTGCTGCTGCTGCCACACACTATTGCTCTAGTCATCCTGGTTTAGGGGGATCTGTAAACTATCGTAATAATTTAGGAAGGGGGTCCACATCTTTGTAAACTTCTGCACAGAGCGTTTTAGAGTGTACCGGATTTTCTAAAGTTTAAGGAAGTGCATAGTGTCTCTTATCCATCTAGTAACATTGGGAGGGGCTTGATCCTTCCAGGACCGGAGAATTAGGCGCCTGGCAATCAAGGAGGTAAATGCTATGACTGCCTGAGTTTTGCCGGTTTCAGGGGAAATGTGGCATATTTTAACCTAAGTTGACGTGGTAATGTAATTTAGCATTTAAGTTGTTTTTATGTTAAATTTTTGCTTCATTTACTTCCTGAAATGAGCACATGAAACAAACTTCTTCTCGTTCGATGCCTTAATGGCACCGGACCAGAGACAGCTGTTTATCTTAATGCACCTGGTGTAGCGAAAGGAAATGCATAATAAGTTATATTGCTCATGCATACATTTCGCACTACACTTGAATGTAATCGTAATTAAAGATGTAACATTTAAATGTCATATTTGATTAGCCGGAACGAGTAAATGTTTGACATTTTTGCTGAATAAAAGACTGTATGAATAATATATTATCCAATTGAATAATTTCTGCATTACTTCTAGATACACACTAAAGGGCAAAACGTCTGGGGAAAGTTTGTCTTTGCTTCAACACATCTTAAAGGCACTTAAATGTTGTCCACTACTGCGATAGAGTGGTGCAGAAACGAGTCTTAAGACCTGGAAATTAGTCAGCATTTTACTACAATGTTATTTTTTTAAACAAAATAAGGTCTGTGGTTATATCCAGCTCAAAAGCTTTTGTTCTGCGACCTAAACTATGTCAGTAAATACTCCGCTTCTATATGTCTTATATATGATACGTCACGCCGAATATTAGCCGCCTTTAGCTTAGCGGTTGTGACATGCGACCGTGATGAAGTACGTCGAGCCTAACTGTAGATGATTGTAGGCTTTGCAGTTAATCAGTGGATAATATCCCGCTGAGCAAACCATTTAAGTGTCATAAACGTGCCACAGGTCTTATCTGTGGAAATATTCCAAACTCAAATGAAATGCATCTCATTGCTTTTTGTTTAGGGAGTTCTTGTGACGCTAACTTCTCGGTCGGCCTACGGAAATACGTTATCACGGCACCAGGTGATCTCTGTGCGTAACCTTTTGTAACACCCAGAACGGTTGCTGATCTCACTTTAGACGAAGCATCAGCAGCGTCTCATTGTGTTCTGCCTCTGGCTGCTTGCTTCTTCCTGTCTGTCCCCATCGTTCACGCCTCCAGTTGTTCTTTGCCTGGGCTTGTTGTAATAATCCCCCTTTACGTCCCTCTGTGGACGAGTGGGACGTAAGTACGAGTTTGTTTGACGACTTCCACCTCCGCCGGGCTGAGCGCACTCACACATGCCTCACTTCAGAAGTATTACTCAGCGTGCAATAAGACTTTTGTTTGTCTAAGATCGCTCTCAGTATTTGTCCTCGTGTCTTGCGTTTGCTCACACTCATACCTACGCACATGCAAACAGACGTGGTGTGTGAGTCTCTCGTCACCCTGAGGGGCCTACAGATGGGTTTCTTCCTCCCTAACTCCCAGCAGGGGGCCTCTGGTGAAGGGAGGTGGGGAGCAGAGCCCATCATCACATCCAAGGAGGGGTAAAGCATGACTGGCTTCACTGAAGGGGATTCAAGGGAGGCAGCAGGGAGAGGGAGAGAATGACACACACACACACACACACACACACACACACACACACACACACACACACACACACACACACACACACACACACACACACACACACACACACACACACACACACACACACACACACACACACACACACACACACACACACACACACACACACACACACACACACACACACACACACACACACACACACACACACACACACACACACACACACACACGGTGAGAGACTGGGTTGTCTGTTGGTAGTAATAGACAGCTGGTTCAGCCCTGTCCTTAGTCATCACCCTGTAATCTAGACAGGTGTGAGAGACCATGTGTTATGTGTTTGTGCCCTGATCAGGCGCTCCGAGTGTGATGTGTCATGTCTAGCTGTAGTTTCCCGTTATGGTTTTGTAGTCCTTATCGTTTCCCCTCCAGGTGTACCCATTTGTAATGAACCCAGGTGTGTCTTGTCTCGTCATTACCTCATGTATAAGTATTCTGCTTTCCCCTTAGTCTGGGGCTGATCCTGTCTGTGCAGTACGTGTTCTTGTCTGTCATTACTTTATATTTCCTTCGTTCAACCATGGTGGTAATTATTAATTAAATTCTTTTTTTGATTACTTCGGCTACCGTCTCCTTTATTATGTTGCCTTGACTCGACATTGAGCCTGCTAACAGTCAATGGTAACGTAATACATGTTCAACCATTGTCTCTGTTTGTTGCCAATACGTCAGATCAGTAGTTTGATCCCAGCGCCTATGTCAAAGTGTCCTAGGGCAACTTGCATAACCCCAACTGTATGGTAATAAAGTGAATTTAAGTTGCTTTGGATAGTCAAGATAACATGAACTGTAATTCATTGTTACATACAAAGGAACACGGCTTGTTTTCCATTTGATCCAAGTTAAACTACATTACCGTTATTCAGATTTGACTTTGTTTTCAAGCTGCCTAAACATTTATTCAATTAGGCATTATCCTTGACACTACTTTATCCTTCAAAAAACAAGTGAGAAAGGTAAATAACTAAATACAATCTAGCAAACTTTAGATATATAAGGAACTGTTTGACAACACCTGTTGCAAAACTCTATATGACTGCCATGATCCTTCCCCACCTAACATACTGTATGACCAGCTGGACCCAGGGAATAGCACAACATTAAGGCCTATCCTGTCACTTTACAAGCAAGCTCTCAAAGTTTTTGACAACCAAAGCTATACCACCACTGCACAATCCTGGACAAACATAACCTGCTCAGCTGGGAAAATATATTAAAACACACAAATGCATGTCTCATTTTTAAAATTCTAAACGGCAAGGCACCCCCACCACTCTGCACTTTTATACAACAGAAAAATTCAAACAGCAGAACCACAAGGTCTGCCCTAAGAGGGGACAGTGTAGTCCCTCTTAGGTCCAGTTCCTTTGGCAAACAGTGTTTCTCTGTGAGGGCACCTACACTCTGGAACACAATACCAATACAGATCAGGAATAACACCTTATCATACATCTAACCACAATCATAAGAACTGGCTTTTAAACAATCAAAAATGTGAACACTTTTAACTGAATCAAGGTATGATGATATTTCATCTGTTTGCATGTTTGTTTGTTCCTCTCTATTGTTGTACTACTGTTCCTATTTGTTGTTGTACTGCTATTTATTTATTTATTGGTGTACTGCTATTTATTTATTTATTGGTGTACTGCTATTTATTTATTGGTGTACTGCTATTTATTTATTGGTGTACTGATGTTGTCTGCTGTACTCTATTTAATTATGTTTTTATTTTCTAGTCTTGTTGTGGTCAGTTAACATCTTGCCAAGGACAACAGTTGAAAATTAGCCTGCTGGCTAATACTGGCTCATTTACAGCAATGTGAATTAATGTGCACTGTCCTTTACATAAAATAAACAAACAAACAAACAATTGACATGTAGAGCTGTTTTTAACAACTGACTAGTAGTTTAGTAAAAATAATAAATGTTTTTGAGCTCTACGTATCTGAGGTGTGAGGATTTGCTTTGTTCTTTGCGTTATATCATTGGAAAGTGGATTTACCAGCAACAAGAAGAAGTCTACTTGGGTTCAGATGAATTGGGTGCTACCTTTTTTGAATTTTTTTAAGACTAAATCATGGGTCTTCAACAGGGGGTCCGTGAACCCTAGGTGGTCCTCAGAGTAAGGGGGGTGGCTATAATATGGTTACCACAGTAAATGATGGTTCTTTTGCACCACAGCTTTAAATATGTCTGATAAGTCACTTTACAGTAAGACAAATCCAACATATTACAAGATGAGAAGCGTTGGCCTGGCATGTGATTTATGCAACAACAGATGCACCACATTTCATTTTTGTGAATACATCAAATTAGCTTGCTTTGATTCTTCATAGCAACAAAAGTGTCCTCCTACCTGCTCGCATTGAAAGACCGTGACGCTGAATGACTCGGGGCTTTGCAGATCTGCAGAGATGATGCTCTTGGCTGATTCAGTTATTGGCTGTGCCGTGATTTTCGCTCTGCATGATTGGCAGCGTAAGCACAATGATGGTATCAAGAAGCCGTGACAAAGAGGCTTATCCGAAAGAAGCTTACGATAATGTCAGGAGTACGGCCTTGCAAGACTTAAACCCTTTCAGGCTCTGTGTCACACTGCCTGTAGACCACTGGAGAAGAAGAGAGCACTGGAGTCCTTTTGGTCCTGTTCTGTTTTATACATTTCTTTATTAAAGCTTACAAATGTTTCTTAGCAGGTGGGCTGTGTCGTGAAGATGTGTTTTTCTCATTTTGACCTTTTTAAACTGCCAAGCATAATTCCGGTTAAAAAGAAATTTTTGAAGAAATAGGGCAACTGATTATTAGTTCGCTATAGAATAAGCTTCAATACATCTTCGCAATCCTTAGAAAATCACTCATGAGTCAGAGAAGAATATATTCCTCTCTCCATGAACAGAGGCTGCCGGATGTGAGCTGGTTGACGTAGTCACGGCTATTTTTCATTTCTCGAATTTTGAGGTGTCACCGGCGGTAAACAACCCTAAATATAGATGTTGTGTACAGAGAAGGCCATGCTGCGCTCGAGCGAATCCACCTGAGAGGCTGCTTCCAGGCTGTCTGCTCGCACAGGAAAGGGCAACTCCGTGCGAAAGCTTCACAGAAAGAGAAGTGGTTTTCCATTTCGATGAAAAAATATCTGCTCGAAAAACCAATGGATCATATTAATAAGAACATTGGGTTGGTCTGTGCTCGCCGTCGAACACTCTTTGTCCTCGGATGAAAAAGAGGCTTTTGTTTTGCGGTGGAGCCACGGCGAGACCAAAGAACCAACAGTTCCCTGGCAGACAAATAATAGCTGCAAGAGAAAGCTCCGTCAACAATAGCTTTTCTGTTGTTTTCACTTGGAGGAAGGTGCTAACCACTTTCTGTTTGCTTTCAGAACAGCAGCAAAGTTAGAGTATTTCTTGTAAAATGTCAGCCCAAGGACATTGCTATCATCACCGGCTGTCTTCCATACTTAATGACGCTCCCTCCAGATATTTGCTTTCAACACCTGCTTCATACGCAAGGCTCGCTCCAGCAACATATGCAAGGATTATACAAAGTGTTTTCCTCAACATTAGTCCACATCTCCAACTCATAGTCCTATTGTGAACCTGGGAAATGTTGAGTACACCAAAGGTCCGCTGCAACTCTGACTACTTTTAAATCCAGGCTGAAGACTTTTCTTTTTGCCGCTGCTTTTAACTGAACTATTCACATCTTAAACTGCACTGTAACTTTTATCCATGTATTTTTTCTTTTAATGTTTATTTTATTAGCTTTTCTTTTTAATGACTGATTTGAAATGCCATTTTCTTAATGTCTTTCATTTTTTGTAAAGCACTTTGAATCGCCTTGTGTTGAAAAGTCTTATATAAATAAACTTCCCTTGTCTAAGTATATTGGGGGACCACAGCTATTTGAAACGGCTGGATGCTAAGTTGCATATGTTGGCCAAACGTCACAATCAGCCCAAGTTGCATTAGTAGCATATATGAGCAGTATAGCCTATATGTAAAATGTGCTTGGTCATTGATTTGTAGGGTTATAGAGGATACTGAATCAATTTGTCGACATTTCTTGATCAAATGTGGCTGTTTTAGACAGAAAGCGGCCATATTTGTCACTCGGCAGCCTTTAGATTATGAAGGTAAATTAGTGACTTCCAGATTTGTGCGAGGTCAAATGTCTTTTCAGAAATATTGCCAACATCTAACTGATCAAATGTGACTTGATGTGAAGGTATAGGTCACCTGTGGAAATGACCTCGGTTGTTTTGGCAAATGTGAGTGAATTGACGCTAATTTACCCTGGTTGTGGTTTGGCGAGATGCAAAAGTTTCTCCACACTCTGGATAGACTCAGCAGGAATATGTGCTCTTGTGAATATTTGATGTGTGTACACCTCAAGGTGAGAGAAAGTAGAAGTTTTTGGAGGATGATGCAGTTTTATGTAGTGAATTACTTTGAACATAAGATGAGGAGATTCTCATCAAGTCTAGGAATCTTCCCAAGAGATGGCGTCTTCCTCACCTGCTCTTCCCTTTTGTCCCTCCGTCTCGATGTGAAAAGCTGATTTTGCTTTCACTCTTGTCCCCCCGTTGTATGTCGCTTGCTGTGCCTTGACCTGTTGACCTCCAATCCATTTGCTTTTCTGTTTCGCTCCAAGAGGTCGAGAGAACATGAGGCGATTGGAGAGTTCTTGACTTCAGGTGCTGAGCTCTGAATCTATCAAACTATTAACAGTTGTATTGTGTAGGTGTGTTTCGTCATGACAAAATGTTCTCCCGGAAACTCCTACGGTAGCTTTGTAACCACAAAGGCCATTTAAAATGTAATTTGTAAGGTGTTCATTCTGGAATAGCATGGCAATGGTGGAAGATGTAGTCACACAACTTAACAGGTGTGTAGCTGACTTCCAAATTAAGGTTAAGAAAATAGGTGTGGTCCAACCAAGGGTACTGGGGTTGTATGGGGTAGGAAGCAGGGAACCACTTGAAGCTATTGGCCCAATTTGGAGTTGCAACAGGTGTACTCCCATTGCATGATGGTTTCCAGTTCAAAGAATGTGATGGCTAACTAATAAAGACTGGACTTATCGTGAAACATCAAAAAGAACGGTCCTGGTGCTCTGGGAACTCCAGATTGGCGTTTTTAAGGATCTAACTGGAAACAACATTTCAAAAGTGATTTGACAATGAGGCCCTAATAAAGTAAATACATGTGGTTGGATGTCAAGTAAAACGGATGAAGAATGAACAGTGATTTTTGATCTTTACTCTTTTGGCTATTGACTGGAAATGGAAAAAAACCGCCTTGTCTGAAATACAATCAGAATCGATTCAGTGGCTGAGTCTCATTCATTGTATGAGTTTTGGATGTTTTTATCATTTTAGACCCTGATCACCGCATTTGACTTGCCAAGCAGGGCTCTTGGGATCCTTCACTCTTTGACACGTCTTATCGGACACTTGAGGAAATGAAACCATTGTTAATGAGGCTATTTAAACCCATGCTTTGACGGGGTAAAATGTCAGCAGTAAAATGTAAGAAGAGGGGGGAAATTGTGTTTTTTTTTTTATCGCAGAGAATCACTTTTCTGAGTATATACATGTTTTAGTAAGCATGAGTGAAGTTTTGAAAATGTTTCTGATCTAAAGGAATTACAAATGTGACTTTAAGCTGAGAGCTGCAGGAACTAAAGAGGGACGTCAGGTTGTAGGTACGAAGAGAGAGTGAGTCAGAGTTGATGCCTGACTCACTCTCTCCATACTGAAACCACAAAGGACAGCATGGAAATGGATAATGATTTGTGTGTGTGTGTGTGTGTGGTGTGTGTGTGTGTGTGTGTGTGTGTGTGTGTGTGTGTGTGTGGTGTGTGTGTGTGTGTGTGTGGTGTGTGTGTGGTGTGTGTGTGTGTGTGTGTGTGTGTGTGTGTGGTGTGTGTGTGTGTGTGTGGTGTGTGTGTGTGTGTGTGGTGTGTGTGTGTGTGTGTGTGTGGTGTGTGTGTGTGTGTGTGTGTGGGTGTGGTGTGTGGTGTGTGTGTGTGTGTGTGTGTGGTGTGTGAAGCACTTCTTCTTTCATTGGTTCATGACACCGGAAAGACTGGCACATTCTTTTATACCATTTCCTGATCAGCTTCATCCAAGCTAACACTTTTGAATTACACAGTATTGTTCGATACTTAATGTAATCACTCCTTTTGAAATTCAGGCTAGACTGCGGCTTTTATTTCAGCTTCGAGTGGAACTCATTTCCTGCTTATATGTGATCTACACAGTCGGGGTGTTTCTTGAGTTGAAATGTTCTGTCGTCTAATGTTTACTGGTGCAATAAACATACAGGTATTTATCTTGTTGGTGTTGGTCCAAAGACAACAAGTTGCATGCTGGGATTGTAAGGTACAATGAAGCGTCATAGCGATACAACAGCAACTGTATTATTAGGTTCGATTAGATTAGATATACTTTATTGACCTCACTTTTGTTACAGCAGCATGTTTACAAGACATTGCGCATACAATGAGAACCTGCAAATATATATCAACAGAAGAAAGATGGAATATCTAATACCCGATATGAAATATACAGAATACACTATTAGACCGCCTTACTACTAACACAATGGAAATATGGAAATATTCAAACAGTTTTGAGAGTATGTACAAGTGTGTAAAACTATGATTCACAATTAAAGCGATTAAGCAATTCTACGAACAGTTTATTTTAATTTGTACTTTATTATTATTATCAGATCTGTCTCTCCTCTTATCTAAGTCCACTTGGAGGTGGTAAATCAGTCAGTGTCTGTCTCATGCAGCATCTCATCCAGTAATCAGTGACCCGGCCGACAGTAAAAATAAACATATTTATAACTAGTTTAGGTAGTTTGAGAGGTGTCTCCGTCCTGTCGGATTAGACTTCACTCGCGTGTATGTCCATATCGAGATAAATAATCTGAATTCAGTGTGCAGTTTACTTTGACGCGGGGGTGAGCAGCAGAGGTGGGGAGAGGCGGGGCTATTGCCTCATCATCAGAAAATGATCGTATAGGGCGTACACACGGAGCCGTTGGACCCCCCAGAGCGTTGCGTATGCCGTTCTATCCACCTTGGGACCCGTTATCGTTTCCACAGTCGTTTAGTGCCGTATTCGGTCGTCCTCGTGTGGCCGAACGGTCTATATGACACTAAACAGTAACGCACACGTCCTCGTGTGGCCGGGGCATCAGATGATCCTCTGCACACGCTGAGATTCACATCAAAGAATGTTTGTCCTAACGATGCACCTCTTCAGTGTCTGATAATCCATCTCTCTTATTGCTCTACACTTCTAATCCTCTTCAAACTGAGGTGTTATGTTTGGAGATTGTGTGTGTGTGTGTATGTATGTGTGGCGCAGTGGATAGAGCCTTGGTGTGGGGATCAGATGGCCACAGGTTCAAACCCCACTGCAGTCAGCATGTCGTTGTGTCCCTGAGACACTTCACCCCAAATTGCTCCTGTGGGGATTGCCCACAGTATTGAGTATGCGTAATATAAACTGTGTGTGTGTGTGTGTGTGTGTGTGTGTGTGTGTGTGGGGAACAAATAGAGGAACGGAAGAAGTTCTAGCTAAATCTCAAAAAGTTAATCGGAGCCCTTCAGCCTAACCCGATGAATTCATTATTAAAAAGGAATACAATTATTCATGTGCAGTGAAGAGTTTTAAAATGTCAACTCCATAACTATAAGTCGTCTTTGAACCTTGATGTAACCTTAAGTAATATTGTTCTTGTTCTGAACACACTTTAGTTTTCCGTCACAATCACTGAGGTCAAAAGCTTGAACAAATACAAAAGATTGACAACTGTAAGTATTGAAAGTTATTCTTTGAATAAATGTCACTCCTGCATGTCCACACAAAGAAGTAAATCACTCACACATACAATCTATTAAAAATGTCAAACACAGATTCTCTTCATAGAGTGTGAACAGCTGCGATTGATTCCTGCATGTTAAGCAGACTTATTGTTTTTCAGAAGGCATAGAGCACACTCAGATTTCTGAAAGAGATCAAAGGATGGAGTTTTTCTTTTTTTGTTGACGGGTTTACCCCCCCGTCGGTACACCTGTCCAACTGCCTGTTTGGTTGCCTTGGTTACGCTTGCCTTGAAATCCACAGCAGCTGTTTTTGAATTCTGATTCCCTTCCAACAAAATGTCTTTCCTTTCCTGTAGTGTGTTGGTGCATGTAGTCAGTGACATCACTATGTAACACTCACACTTCTATTGGCTACCGCTCACACTAGAGATGTTAAGATTCACCGATTCGCATCGGTGCACCGGAATAAACGTTCAAGATGCGAGTGCACCGGTTGAAAGAGTGCACATCGGCTACAGTTTGGGTTGAACCGGGTTGAACTCGCGATGCATCGATTGCGTAGCGTCTTTGCATCGGTAAAAAACCGATTCATTCATGTAAAATCCCCTCATCTTGTCAACGCTCAGCAGAGATGATCTTTGATATTTGCTTCGCCACTACGGAGGCCGAGAGTCTCAGTTATCAACACACACGGAAGTTGAGGAGAAAGAGAAACACAGCGCACCGAAAAATACCTACAAATCAAACGTTTGGCAACACTTCGGATTGTTCAAGAAAGGCGGTGTAATAGTCCTTTATGCTATATAGTTGACCGCAGGTCATGGAGAGTAATAAGGTATCCGTAGACCTTTGTATGAGGCATCTTTATTACTTAACAGGTCTACAGCCATGATACATAGATCCGTCCTAGATGCGGGCTTGCATACACACAGTATCACTCCGCAGCCGCACCCCATCAGTAACGTCCTGATGGTATATGTGCGCGGCACTATATACTACAGACGGTCAACTTGAAAAATCGCTCGCAAATTGTTAACGATGCCGAGCCACTGTAAAGTACACAAGTAGTACGAGGAACTTAGCGACGCACATAAAGAGGCGACATGGGGTCTGCGGCTGAAAAAAGAAACCTGAAAGTTAGACTATGAGTTAAATCACTCAGTGAGGTGTTCCTGTCAGAGAGAGTGGTGTTTAGTTTACAGCAGCCTGTGACGGCCAATAATAATTTAAATGTCTTCCTTACTGTAAGCAGTTATGAAATAGCTGTTTGTGAGAGGTTATTTGTATTCTTTATTGTTCATATAGAACCCACTGCTTTCTGCTCACTGGTGAATCAGCCGATGAATGAGTGTTCAGCACATCAGGCTGGCAGCTGTATGGGCATGGCACTATGGTAGCTGTTATTTGCACATTGTTAATCATGAGCAATGCATCCTTACATTGTTTAACTGTGAGGTGTTATACAATTGTACTGTAGCTACTCTGGAGAGCTTTTAAAGGGAAAAAAATAAACGGCATGATGGGATGTGCAGTACCAAATATGTAAAGCACTTTTTTGTTAATGTATGATTTGCTGCATATAAGGAATAAAACAAAAATCCTCTGTCGTACCATATTGAAGTATCATTATTTTTGCATAGTGTTGAATCGCATTGTATCGCACCGGATCGCATAATGTTGAATCAAATCGTATCGAACTGTATCGCAACAGGGGTGAATCGTATCGTATCGCATCGCCTGGTGTTTCAAATGTATCGTTAATGTATCGTATCGTGGTAACGTATCGAGATGCGCATCGCATCGGCCTCAGTGATGGAGATGCACATCCCTAGCTCACACACATTGTACATGATAGGCTAAGGGGCGGGACATCTCTTAGTGGTTGACCAATCGCAACAGAGCCGGCCAGCTAACCAATCAGAGCAGACTGGGTGCTGGTTTCAGACAGAGAGTGTATGAGACAAATAAAGAGCTTTTTGAACATTAAAGCATGGAGACATGTCAGAGTAGAGACACTACATACAAATATGAACCTGAAAATGATCATTATAGGGCCCTTTAAAATGTTGGTTGCTGATAATAATGTCTTATGGGACATGAAGATCAGATTCAAGAAATATTTTATTCTTTCTCTCCGTCCAAGTGTCCTCTGCCTACTTAGCCTTACCTCCTAAGGGATGAAAGTCACATTTTGCACACTGTTGCCTGCTCCATTGCATCTTGTTTATCCTCTGTCCTTTTGATTTGTCCATGGTTCAATTCCCCTCTTTCATCTGGTTCTCAAAACAGCTGTTAAAAATAACGACCGTGAGACCGGTTTCGACTTCATGAAGGCAGTGTGGCAAGAAACAAACCAACATGATTTGTGCATCAGAAACATGGCTGTAAAATAGATGTTCAGGAAACAGCCTTGTCGTCTCAGTACTTATGACAACATGGGCATTAAGTTGCCTTAAAGAATTAAAGCTCATCATTCTGAAATGTTATATACAACACTGGATCAAAACTAAGCAAACTACATCTTGCAAAGAAGAGCTGCAACAATGAATTGATTAGTAGATTATTGCATTTTTTTTAATGCAAAATAGTCAGAAAATGCTGTTTTAGCGAATTGAAACTGCTTAATATCATATTAAACTGAACATCTTTTGGTTAAGGCATGACAAAACAAGATATTTAAGGCTTCTCCTTGGATTTCGTGAATCTCTTAAACTGGGCTGGACACTCCTTTTACATTTTTGACATTTTATACACAAATGATGCCACTATTGCACACTGTTTCATTTTAGATTTCTGCAGTGGTTTACCAGATGTTCAAGGCAGCACACAATGGGCTATTCAAACAACAAACTTCAGATATGGAAAATGCGTGAAATACTGAGCCTACAAATGGAAACATGGAATCAAATGCCTTGTGCACTCGTAGAATGTTCTTCACATGGCAATCCCACACGTCTCTCCAGCGTAGGACCAGCGCATCTCTTCATGACTGTTGTCTGCAGACCAAGAGGAAAGCATGAGGTTGGAAAGTGTGTGTGGGGGGGGTCCATCTGTGTTCAACACTGAGAAAAGAAGGGCCGACACAAAGGAGGGATTTATGCCAACAGCGAGGAAGAGAAACAACAAGATGGTTGATACATTGTTGTGGCGCTTAAAGTCTGTCTGGTCGTGGGAGACAGTGACACTTCTGTCAGTGTTGGGAGGAGGAGGGCCCGGCCACCAAAACATTAGCAATGCAGCTCGGAGAGATCATGTGAGCAGCAATTGGGGAGGTTGGAGACAGAGGACAAGCGAGGAATTGGGGGACAGTTATTTGGACAGTGTAGAGAATGTCTGAAACCTTGAAAGAGGTCAACAAGCTTTCATCAATCTGCTCTGTTCCTGTCAAATCAGGGATCTTTTAATTGAGATTGTCGGACATTGTAGTAGAACGACATTTACATGAAAGCCTGGAGAAAAGGAGCTAAATCGAGACGAAACTTCAAGTGAGGTTTCAGAGAGATAAAGTCTTTAAACGTCGGCATAAGAGGTTCCTTTGTTGCGTCAGGATGGGTAACTGCTGCAGTCGGGACCCTTCGCGGGGAGCCGGTCACGAGCTGGTTCCCATCAAACGTCACACCACCTGGCCAGCGACCGCCAAGGTGGTCGCTAACGTTGAAGATCATGAATTCTCAACATGGGATCTGACGGGCGACGCAAGGTAAGCCAGCCATGAAGTACTACAGCAGCATTGGCCTCTCTGGAGGCATAGTGTCTGTTTCATCTAAAGAAGAGGTTCTTTATGGTGGAAGGAGTTGTTTCTGTGCTGTGCATGAAGTGTGTGAAGTCGATAACAGCTCGTTGGCTTCTTTTTTTCCAGGAGAAACACCGCTCCCTTCGGTCGAGTTCATCGTCGTGCTGGCATGTCATAAAACAAGTTGTGTGTGGCGTAGTTTGTCAGCTTTATGGGATTGTAACGAGACATAAGGGCATACACACACTGTGCATGTTGTGACAAATGCACACACCCGATGACACACACACACACAGATCCCCAGCTGGATGCAAACGTAAGAATTAATTCAGCTTGACAAGTGCAGTGACAGCTTTAGTGGCACGCTCAGCACTTTCCTCACACCATAAAAAAGGTGTATTTCCTCCAGCTGTGGGACACGGGCAAGGCTGAGGAAAACAGCTGTGACAGAGGAGGATGTATTGTACCAGAAAGTATAAACTGTTACTACATTAATCTCCCGTTGTCTTAGTTGTGACTTTATTACTTGAACAAGACATGACCTGACATCAGTTTGGCACAATGCTTGGATACAGTTTTATCTGCCTTTTGTACAAAGTTCAGACTCTTTTGGTAAAATGTATTCAACATGTTTGCTGTGGCTCATGAGTTAGATGTTGTCCACCGTTTGGAGGGTCTGTGGTTTGGTCCCCCTGCGGTCATGTCAGAGTGTCCTTGACCTCCAAATTGCTTCCAACAGTGCGTGTAAGTGGTCTCAAAGACTGGAAAACGCTATATAAATGGAGTTACCAAAACACCTTGACCAAGATCACAGGAGTAACCTTCTCATCGAATCCGGAGCTTTGCTTGCTGCGCAATTTGACTACTGTCAGCAGATCTCATACACATTCTTAAATGAAACGTACGACAATCACGTTATGGGTTACATCAAAAGTTAAAGTCAACTTTATTGTCAATCTTTCAGTTTGTGTGTACAGACGGAGAGATTGAAATACCGTTTCCCACAATCCCGAATATAAAAATATGTATAAAATATTTATATATACACAATCAACAGACACATTTATACATATGCACACATTAAGATAAAAACAATCAATATATATACAAAATAAGTCACTTCAATATCTTTGGGAATGTACATTAGTGTGTACAAGATTGTCCAGGCGTGTGGCGCGGTGGGTAGAGCCTTGGTGTTGGGATCAGAGGGGCACAGGTTCAAACCCCACTGCAGTCAGCATGTCGTGGGGATTGCCCACAGTATTGAGTACGTAAGTCGCTTTGGATAAAAGCGTCTAACATGTAATGTAATGTCCATAGCAGTGTAAAAAGTGTCAGTGCTGGACATAATTGGAAGTCTGATTCCTTATAATGTGTGGAAATGAACAGTTGTGTTTCTCTTGAAGAGATGAAATATAGAAGAGATCCAACACCTTTCTGGAAATGTGTCAGTATTATCTAAAGGTGATATAATCCAGCCAGAGGGGCCTGTCAGTTCATTCTCTCTTTGGGTTTTCTATCTATGCACTGACCTGTGAAGGATTGGCAATTGGGGTTTCTCTGTTTTTGAAAAGAAAAGAAAGTTTTCTCTACGAGGTAAGAGAAACACATGGGCCGATGCAATCTTAGAAACTCAATATCCACATGTGCCTCCAGAAATGATTTGAATTTCAAAACACTTTTCTGAGGATTTGCATCAAACCAAAGTACCTCCATTTTACATTTAGAGAGCTTGACATGTGGTTTATGGTAAATATGTAGACTGTGCTGAGAGGCTTAATATGCCAGCCTGACTGAAGTGTAGGGTTGATTTATTCTCAATGAAATGCACTGGCTGGAAATTAAAGTGTGGTGGAGAGATGTGTTTTCTTTTTTCCAGATATGAGAGGTGGATTCATTTAAATTCTTTATAAGAAAAACACGATGTGGAGTGGATACAGGGTCACTATTCAATAGCAGATTTCAAATGACTGCTAATGGAAACATTTGATAAATGGAGCAGTAGGTGTAGACACAAAAAGCAGTAGGTGTAGACACAAAAAACAAATAGGTTAGATTCTGGGAAACATCGTGCTTTTGGTTGAAATGAATACTTCATTAAGGTCAGATGGGATCTGTTGCCATGGTTAATGTTATACAAAGGTTAGGATTTAACCATATATGGTTGTGCCTCCATTTGTTTTAAACTCTTGGTTGGAAATGGGTTGTCTCCTGTGTTTTTAAAATGTAATTTTGTTGACTAATTCATTCACCCTGACTGACTCCTATTATAACATCACCTGTTACTCCTGTCTTAACCTCTTAAGCCCTGAGCCTGTTTTTCAGGTTTCAGGCTCGAAAATGCCACGAACACAACAAAGACTATATCTTCACTTCTAAAAGGGGTAAATTAATAATCTTTTCTCTCAAAGCAAGGTTACATCTGTGAGTTGGATGTAGAAGTGTCGGAATCAATATAGATGTTTTTATTTTAAAGTAAATTCAGATGGAACACAGTAAAAACATGTAAATTATAATGTCCGCCTAAAAAGAAAACCCATTACGTATAGTGAAAACCACCCTTGAATGATGGGCTAGTAGACTAAAAGCTTTAGGAATCCAAACTATAACTTATAATAAGTACCCTGTATCAAGAATGATGCAAAACAAGTGCAATTTGACCTTTTTAGAGGTTTAGAAAAATAAAGTCCAAGCGGACTCACCTCTGGGTAATTTGGGAACCATCAGTTCCATTTGAACTTTTTCACTGTAAAAATAATTTTATTACTTTGAATCATCACTATAGGTATTCATTCCATCCAAATACAACTGTTGTGAATTTTTTTTAAATAAAATAAAACATAGGCCTACTCTGTTATCCTCTGAGCCTCTGAATTAGCCCCGAGCGAAAAATGCTAACCTATTACTGCACCGAAAATCACTCCTAGCTCCCTTATTACTTATCCTAGCTGCACATCCAACACCTTGTTTATGATCGCAAGGAGACACAAGAGGCTTCTCAATACTCAAATGTCCCCTCCTCGACTCCCCTCCTCGACTCCCCTCCTCGAGACTTAGTCCCGCCCACAGGAGATGCGAGCGGAGGACCGAGGAGGGGAACCGAGGAGAGAGGAGGGGAAGCAGCAGACGTTTAAAGAAATGAGAACTCCTCTCCTCTGAGCGGTCATATTAAAGCGACGTCCGTTCATTATTACGTGGCAACAGCTGCATCAGCTGTCGAGTGTTTTGTCATATTTTATAATCTCTGTTAGATCAGCTGAACATTGTTCCCCCACATATTTACCTTGAATTCATTGAGAGTGCGGTATAATGAGACAATAACAGGCTACAGATGCGGACACACACACACAAATATATTTATATAAATATATGCAATTTAAAGTATGAGAGCACTCTCATAATAACGTAACACAATCAGAGACTGGATATATCCCCCCCTCTCTCTGGTCGCTGAAATGGGGAATTGAAATTACGGGCCAAAAGTTGTATTTGCAAGTATTAAAAGTAAGCAGAGGACACCAAACCAACTGAGACCTGTCTGTCCGCCGCATCTGCGCACACACTGTACCACACACACACCTACACACTGTACAGGACACACCTACACACTGTACCACACACACACACACACACACACACACACACACACACACACACACACACACACACACACACACACACACACACACACACACACACACACACACACACACACACACACACACACACACACACACACACACACACACACACACACACTGTACCACACACACCTACAGCTCCTAACGCATAATCAGGCTACAGCCGTTGTGTATTTTATTATGTGAAGCACTAAATGGTTTTAGAAAAATATCGACTCTTTGTTTGTAGATATCTACTAAACTAAAGCAAATAAAGAGAGTAGGTCTGTTATACTGAGTGATATTTATTTTACACACTGCTCTGCTTTCTGCAGGACCTCACAGCTGTTCTCACTGTAAACATCGCGTTGCGATGAGAGCAGTTTCTAAAATAATATCCAGGGGATGCATGCAGAGCTGTCATTGGCTGAGATAAGTCCGGCCGTGCGTCACGCCTCCACCGTTCCCGGAAATGCATCCGCGGAGGAGCCGTGGAGGAACCATCAGTGTATCCTCGGTTATAGCTCCTCCAGAGAGCCTCCTCGACGCTCGATCCTCGGTCCTCGGTGTGCATTTAGAGAAATGAGACGTCCTTCAAAATGGCGCGCTGAAATTCATTTCCGGGTCACTACCGGAGGACCGAGGAGTCGAGGAGTCGAGGAGGGGAAATTTGAGTATTGAGAAGCCTCTACAGAATCTAACGGTGGCCACTCCAACACTGAAAGATACAAACTCGCGACGTTATCAACAAAAACGTACATCAAAACAAGTGGCGCTAGCGCTAATGCGCTAGGCTAACATGGCTCACCTTCCTCTTTGTATGGTCTAAACTGGTCTTCAATGGCATTAAAACGATAAAAACGATGATGTAGTTAATCCATAGGTTAATATCCAATGGGGCTGTGTCCCCTTTGAAATGTTCTGATAATCTATAAGCAATACAACTGCAATTCCGTTATCTGCTGTCCGCTCTGTGCTCCATGCGCTCTGGGTCCTGCAATTCCTTCTTCCTTACGTAGTAAACAATAAGTAAAGTCTCCTGCGTAATGTACTTAAGCTGGCTGGCATTCTTTATACTTTACGCAGGACCATATCTCTAGAACCCATTGGTCGATTTGGGTGATTGACACCTTTTTCTTAACCATTACATCCAATAGAATCGATGGGCAGTTCCCAAATCCACGTAAACATTACCATTGCGGACGTAATAGAGAAGCAAACGAAACATATCTGAAAGTACAAGCCTGGACGGCAAAACTTTATACCCAGTATATTGCCATAAATATGATGATGGATTATCAGTAAAAAATTCTACGTGACACAAAGACATTGGATTAACCTTGAGCGGCGTTTTTATTCCGTTGAACACAACTTTTGATCACAAATCAAAAAAGGTAAGACGTAATTATTGTAATATTTTTTAAACCGGATGTTGTTTACTTTCTCTTTTCTGGCTGATAGCTCCAGGAATGTGAGGTCGTACAGTGATGACATTACATGTGTGGAAGTCCCATTGACTTGCATAGCGTTTATAAACCTTTTTCTTACTCAATATCAAGCCACACTTATTGTTTTTACTTCGGCTGTGAGTGTTTGTATGTGCTCAGGATGAGTTTCACGCTGTCTCGCTGTATCGCCGACCCGGAAACTACACCAGTAAGCCAGCTCACTGAGCAGCGAGCCTCGCAAGGTCCCGACCAATCAGAGCACACTGGGCTCACAGGAAGGGGGGGGCAGGAGCTCCAACAAGCTGTTTAGGACAGAGAGTAAATACGTGGTGAATACACATACTATATAGAGATGCTGTATGAGAGTTTGGAAAATTGCACAATATAAATCTATTTTAGTAGACCTCAACAATGGATTTATGATCAGTAGAAATGGCCATGACATGGGACCTTTAAGTACTACCTCCACATAAGAGCTTTAACTACTTGAATGTAATCATAAGTGGTTTTGTACTCTACAGTTGTAGTTTCGTAGGCGATATGGCCTTAATTCACACAATGCTCCTTTTTAGAGCCAGAGAAGACATCCTAATTTCACAGGCTGTTTTCAATTTTAATGTGTGAAATTCAATTTACGGCATAAAGTGTTGTTGGGTTTTCTTAAAGTGTACCTATCATGCTATTTTTAGGCAATAGCATAGGTCTCAGATATATAAAAAAATATAAAAAACATGTCTATGAAGTGTTTTGCTCATAATACCAAACACATCGCCATGCCTCATATTCCTCTATTTCACTTCCTGTTTCAAAAGTGCTGATTTGGGGATAAAGCTTTAAAAAAAAAAAAAAGGAGGGGTCTGAGCTCATGCGGGACCCGGCAGCTACTGTCTAAACTAAATGCTGCCGTGATGAAACGCCATATCATGGATTGTCAAGGATTCTCTCTGAAACAGTCTGGAGCTCAAAGGCTTTCTCTCTTGCCGGTTACACCACAAGGTGAGTTCCTTTTTACTTCCTGCTTCTTCACACACATGCTCTCCAGTGCAGGTTAGCTCTGAGTGTTAGCGATGCTAATGTAAACACCGACCATATTACGTCCAAAACAGTCGGGCATTGTTTCTGATAGCAACGTTTCTGATTGGGCCGTGGGTGTAAAGCCAGCCTACATTTCTGATATTACGTCATATCGGATGCAAATCTGGATCAGCTCCGTTGTAGCCCCGTTTTTAGAGATTTGGGTACGGAGGAAAAGAGAGAGGGTTTTATTTTCTGACACTGCGTGTGTTCCCTGACGCACCGGGGACACATCTTTATGTATAAGACATCAAAACGTGCATTTAGCATGATAGGTCCCCTTTGAGTTAGTATTGTTTTTTAAATCACAAAGTTCCTTTTTGAACATTACAGCAAACATGTCAGAGTAGAGGTTACACAAAATACTATTATGAAACCTGAACATTTGCACAATATGGCCCCTTTAAAATGCTGTATGAAGCTACACCAGAAACTACTGCCTCGAGCACCATCACAAAGTTGCATCTTTCTCGCACCATTTTAGTGTTATTTTCAGGCTGTGTTTTGAATTGTAAAGCGTTCTAGCCTCTTTATGTGTTCGAAGTGAGATTTACAATGTAGTACCCTGAAATACAGAAAGAAATGTCTAGTGCACAACTGCATTATGTTGCAAGAATGTTTGCCATAATAACGCACTGTATTAACACACAGATGCATAGTACTTGCTTTATATTTTGTGCAATTAAACATGTATATTTTCTACTTTCTTGTTTACTTCTAGTGTTTTAATTTGTATTGTACAATGCCATGTCTTTTTATGCTGCTGCAACACAAACATTTCCCTTCTTATCTTGTCTTAGTAAATATATCCGAAGAAATATGAAGTATGCACAGATTTGTAATGCTTAATAATACATGAGCCGGTTTCTGCCTGCTCTCTGGTTTTGTTGTAATAATTTATGAAAGCAGAAATGACGGGGTTAACCAGCAGCTCTGAGCGTGTGATAAGACAGCCGCGGCAGACACCACAGAACAAGAAGGTTTCATGTTTGACACGGGAAGCACTTTGTTCTGTGAGCGTTTCTCTCGCACCGGTGGAGGGAGTCTCTCTCTGGAGGCGTCTCATCCTGACGGATTTAATGTCTGTCACGGGCGAAGGGCTGTTGCTTTCGTACCTGGAGGTGTAGTCAATTATTCAGGAGGAGGATTTAGCTATTAATGCTCTCCTTCATTACCCCAACAATCCAAATAAGAAGCTCCTGCCTTTTGATTTTTCACATTCCACCACCCTCTGTCGTTTTGTGAAGCTTTCTGACTCACCTCTGGTTATAATATTGATTTAAATCTTGACAGAAATGGGAAACGGTTGTCACTAAAGTCTCCCTGAGGTATTTGACCTGGTTGGATGTCAGGTTTGTTTATGCAGTAGTCTCGTAAAAGGTAAATTCCCATTGAAGACCTTAGTGTTCATTCTCTAACAATGCATTTACATTTCTATGTCACATTTCTTACACAATCTACATACAAGTCATTTAATAATATATAAGATAAGACTTTCAAAAGGATCTGGATTATTTAATACCTGATCCATTTAAAGAGGTCAGTATCAGTGCCAATACCAATATAACGTGTCACACACCTCTATCCCAGTTAATAATTCACTTTGTTACATAAACGTTTCCTTCATTGTCATAGTTAATGCCACACAAATGCTATTAATAACTTGGCAAATCTTGAAAAGCCCAGTCTGAATGAATGTCCTTATCAGTTAATAGACATGTTCTAAGAAAGTAGTGGAACAATATTGTATTCTGCAGAGGAGGTTTCCATGTTATTGCAGTATTGAAAAAGATTGGTAGAATATTTTTGTTGGTGTGTTTTTCTTCCACATTCATTGCATTCAGTCCATGTCTGCAGATCAAAAATAGTCTGGCCAGCCACTGGGACTATGGTTCACTTCTGTCAATGTTTCCCTGACAGGCTGTCTACTCATTGGCCGGTCTGTTTGGTATTCAGTCAGTGAATTTGGCTGTTTGGATGCTGCCAAGCTGTTTGTGTTTGACTGAATCAGGTTAGCTCTGAAAAGCAGTCCATTAGGAAAAGGACTGCTTTTGTCCAATCTGCTGGGGTATTGTAATGATTAGCTGGACTCCGTGGCAGGCGCCAGTTAGCGAGAAAAATCTCACTCCTTCTTTTCCATCTCCAAATTCTGTATAGTGGATAGTTTGAAAACATCAGAAATCTCAAGACAAATACCATGTTGTTCTGAAGAAGATGAGAGAAGATACATCCGTATTGATCCCTGTAGGGAAATGCAGGAAGCAACAGCATTAAGAGACAAGGAAACAACGGATAGGATGGGTAAAAGTACCCATAAAGATAGTAGTAATAAGAATGAAAACGAACCTTTCAGTAAGCAGGGGGTCCGCGGGGTCTTAAAAAGTATTAAAAGTTGATCAATCAATTTAGCGAAAATGAAGGCTATTAAAAAGTATTAAACAGCATTTTCCAAGGTATTACATTTTGTAGCTTGTTTTCACTAAGTATATAAATGGTCCAAAGAGGTTGTATTCTACAGTCTGCCTGAATGTAGTCATGGCGTAGGTGTGTCGTGTGATTCTGTGTAGTTTACTTATGGCATCCCGTTGGGTTTGACGTCATCTGAACAGGACATCGCACGCTCACTGCTTGATAGCGCACGAAGGTCCGTTTACGCCGGTTGCTAAGCAACATCGTTATGGGGAAATGCAAGTCTGCGTCCAAACGGTTGGAAGATAAGGAGGAAGGACAATCAATACTGTATATAGTCAATGTGAGGTAAAGTGTGTCGCCAAGGTAACCGGTTAGAACTCGAAGTGGCGATGAGGTCTTAAAACGTATGGAAGGTTTTACATTTGAATTCAGGATTCCTGCATATACCCTGGTAACAATGTTAATGAAATGAACAGAAATTGAATTAGGAGATAAAATAGTTAACATACTATATACAGATTTGAAAAATACGGAAAGGATTTGGGCCACATGTAAAAAAATAATCTATGAATGATGATGAATCTGACGATGAAGTTATTTATTTTTCTGGTGAGTCAGATATCCGACTTTAATCCAAGTATTAGTATACTGTACATTTGTTTCCAAAATCTCACTTTTTTTTAAAACCCAATTCTGACTTTAAAATTAGAATACATTTTTTTGTCTCAGAACTCCAAAAAAGAAATCACTTTTAATCAGATCTCGAAGATGTTTTCACTAAAATGTCAGTGTGCAAAGTTGGTAAACATGAGGCAAGTAATTGAAGCTTAAGCTTTTTCTTACGAGGGGGTCAAGCCTTGAGAATATTACAGGATATACTAGTATCCTTTTTTAATGCTAAATTGTTTCTCTTAAAAATACTTTTAGTATCCTCATATATTCCTTTTTTAACTAATATTGCAACTTATTTTCTTAGATTGTTATTGTTCGCACCACGAGATACCAAAGCAAATTCCTTGTATGTGTAAACGTACCTGGCAATAAACTTGATTCTGATTCAAAGCAGCAGTAGTTATTACAATATGTCTAAGCACTGAGACGATGCAGAGAAATACTGTATGTGCTTCCTGTCTACATCATGCAGTGCACAACGTACTGTGTGACTGTTTCTCCAAGTATAAAAATATGTTCTATCTATAAAATGTAAAGAATTGTGATGCGTTCAAGGTGAGATGTTGTTATATCTGACAATAGTCCACAATTCAATGATACTCCGTTAACAATGGGTGTAAAGCCATGAATAACTGCAAGTCGTTACAGGAAAATATTTCCGCTGCAGTACAATGCTCCGGGTCCTCTTTTCATCCAACACTCAACGATACAAAATGTAGTTCAACCTGTTAACCATTGACTTTCTTTGTGAGATATGCACACCCTGACTGGAGATTCTGGACAGCCGGACACTGCGGGCACAATGAACCGTTGTTGTTTTGCTCATGATTAAACCAGAGTTGTATCGAACGTCGATTATTATTTAATTACACTTGTGAGTCACATTTTTTCCTTGAGGGTATCAAAGGTATGCGCTGGCATCATCGACCCAAAGCTATTCTGGTTTTGATTTTAGACATAATGTGTCTGCCTAACTGGTTGTTATATATGCAAATCCTCATAATAGATGCAAATTGTTTATGCAGCTGTTGTTGTTTTGTGCACACATGATTTCCAGCATTTAATTCCCACTCATTTGGTTTAAATGATCACAAACACTTTCTCTCTCTTTTTTTGTCTCAATTTGCATTTTTTCCTCATTTTTGTCTGTTAATGACTCAAATCTGCCGTAGAACCAAGCGGCAAACTCTGGGGAACAGCCGGGAAGCCAATACGGAAGTGCCACACACTGCAGTTCACACATGGGCCGCTAGGGACTGGCTGCAGAAAGGAGACATTTCCATAGACCCCCATGTTAAAATGCCCAACTTTACAGCAGAAAAAAACATGTTTCTACCCATGGATGCAATACATATTATTATCGATATAGTTAGATTCCACCTTCATGATTATGGATCTGTGAGTGAATTGTTTTCTAACACGATCCTTTTATTTATATTAGGTCTTAAAGTGTTTGCATAAATTAGGGCGTGGTCACGTTGATGGACACGTACATGCCTCACTGTCAGCTAACAGCAACTTGTCCACTCTGCTAGGCTACAACCATAGAGGCTACAACGTTAGTTAGTCATAGTACTGTACTTGACCCTTTAGCTTTAGCCGTGTTCGTGGTGCCTTTTAGGGAATATTGTTACAAATACCAGACAATTAAAATGTCGTGCTGTGCGCTTGAATGTACTAACAGAACTTCCAAGAAGTCTAAAATGATAATATTATACATGTTAACCCCGTTCGCAGGTGTTTGTGTGCTTGGTAACTTAGCTTGTTACTTATTAGCCAGCTAAGGGCGTAACCCTTTATATATACATATACATTTTAGTTTATGATTCAGCCTTGGGTAAGACTTTTATAGTCTATGGCTATGACGCCCATAATGCTAAACGGATGCATATGTTTTAAAGCAAATGTTAATAGGGGACCCAATTATCCCAGTGGTGGCCGCCGGAGCTAACGGAGCCGCAGGGGGCTAGCTCCAGCCGGCGTCCCGGAGCTAGCCCACTGCGGCTCCGTTAGGTCCGGGCGGTGGAGTCCGTCTTTTCTCAACGTGTGAATGACAAGCATTAAGAATAACAAAATATAGCTAATTCTCTTGCAGATTGTCTCATTTGATTATGAATGTAACGTTTATATAGGGGGACGACACTGTTGGCAGTAACTTGGTATGCATGTATTTCATGTTAGCTTAGCTTCTTAGCCTGAGCTAGCTCTGTTTACTTCCAGTTCGGAGGCAGCAGGTCCCGCCTCGGCTCCGCCTCTTTTCCCTTATTTGGAGCAGGCAGGATTAGACTCTGACGTCACAGTCGAGCCGTTAGTGGCCGACTCCGCCTACTAAGGGCATCACGGCAACTCTGCAGAATCCTATGGGTGATGTTACGGACACTACGTCCATTTATATATACAGTCTACAGTATGTGTAGAACTCATATTTATATCAAAAACATAAGCATTACCTTTTTGATACACACAACCTTTACCAATACAAGAGGGACCTGAGAGTCAAAGCTCAGGGCGTAGAATGTCCCAGAAATCTGATTACTTTAGCCGTACTTAGTACCCCCATGGAACTAAAGAGCCGATCGCATTCACACCGGAATAAGTTCCCTGAGGGAAGATTACGCAAATGAAGCCGCTGACGTCACTTCTTCTTCTTCTGCTTTGGGTTTACTGGTAGGCCGCAAACAACTTCACGGCGTATACTGCCGCCCAAAGTCCCCGGCCGGAAGTCCCCGGAGTTGGGGACTGGCTGGGAGTCCCAGCAGCTTCTACTCAAGCCTTCCGAGTAAATCGCCAGAACGCTGACACCTCCTCATCTCCACCGCTCCCATGTTTTCTTTTGTGTTGCCATAAGTTAGTCTCTCTCTGTTGGTGCGCGGGGCTAATGCTAATAATGCTAATGCCAGCAAATACAATGGCGGCTTCAAAAAACTTTTCAGAGTTTTACGGGACGTGGTCTCATGAACTAACTTCTCTTTCTGATGTGAAAGCAAAATTCCAGGCACTATCGGAACTAAACGGGAAAAGTACTCCCGGGTGAAAGCGCCTATTGAGCCCATTTGATTGCAAATACTGTACATATTTTACTTTTCTTATTTTTTTTAGCAAGTCAATGTTAACTATTGCATATCTTTAATGATAAGCATATTTAAAGAAGAAGCTTTTGTCTTTATGTTAGGATGTTACAGCTAAATGCCAGAATAAAAGTGCAGATTCATTAACATTCAGTCTTGGCAAATTCCTTGATACACACAACCTTTACCAATAGAATAGATTTCATATTTACATCAAAAACATAACCTTTTTGATGCACACAACCTTTACAAATACAAGGGGGCTGCCTTTGTTGACCTGCGAGTCAAATCTCAGGGCTAAAAAGGTCCAGGAATGTTAACTATTGCGTATCTATTATGATGACAAGTAGCTTTTGTCTTTATTTTACAGCTGAAAATGAGAATAAAAGTGCAGATTCATTCACATTCAGTCTTGGCTAATTCTGTGTAACTAATGCCATTTAAGCTTTTTTAATTGGCTATGAATACAGCGAAAAGCAGAATACATTTTCATATTGTTCAGCGCGTAACAGATACGCATTTGACCCTGTCCTTGGCGTTTTCTTACAAAGCACAGATGTGTTTTTATGTGCTTTTGGTCTTCTGGTGACAGTTTGAGACATTTAAAGTAATGAACCAGGACTCCGCCTCCACAGTTCAGCTCATTTTTAATATACCTGTTATTAAACGTCAACTATTGACTTTCACTGTATCACCATGTGACATTTCCATACAATGGGAAGGCGATGACAAAAGGATGAGCATGTGGAGAATTTCCCCTTTGCTGTGCCTGAATGCCCTTAAAAACACTGCCTCCCTTTGTTCAGACGTTACTCTCCCTGCCTTTTCTTACCGCGGTGCAATTTTGAACGCCTCATTACAGCCACCGGCCCAAAGCAGGCTCATTATAGCACACACTCAGTGCTAGTAAAAGAGAATGAGACCATTTTACAGAAACTAAAGGCCAAGACGCACGCAAACATATTTGATACCTCTAAATTACAGCACACCAGGTATGTCCGGAGCAGCGAAAACCAAGGGGACTTCAGGATGTCTTTACTTTAGTCTTTCAAAAGTTAGGCTTTGGGCAGAAACTTGAATAAATACAGATGTTTGAAAGAGACTTTAAAAGAGAATTATGGCGTGTTGAACTTCACATCTAAAACCTCTATACAGTATAAACAGGTTTAAGTGAAGTACATAGGATTTATTTTATTGTTTTGTTTATACTCCTGGTTTCGAATTGTCTATTGCACTTTTTTACGTCTTTCTCTTTTGTGTTGAGTATATTGAATGTTGCATTATTGGAGGACTTATGATTTTAATTTCCAAGGCTGTAGATGTTGTGCATTTACAGGGTGTCCGCGGGGTCTTAAAAAATATTAAAAGTTGATAAATGAATTTAGCGAAAATGAAGGCTATTAAAAAGTGTTAAACGGCATTTTCCAAGGTGTTACATTTTGTAGCTTGTTTTCAATAAGTATATAAATGGTCCAAAGGTTGTGTTCTACAGTCTGCCTGAATGTAATCATTGCGTAGGTGTGTAGTGTGATTCTGTGGAGTTTATTGATGGCATCCCGTTGGATTTGACGTCATCTGAACAGGACATAGCACGCTCACTGCTTGATAGCGCGAAGGTCCGTTTACGCCGGTTGCTAAGCAACATCGTTATGGGGAAATGCAAGTCTGCGTCCAAACGGTTGGAAGATAAGGAGGAAGGACAATCAATACTGCATATAGTCAATGTGAGGTAAAGTGTGTCGCCAAGGTAACCGGTTAGAACTCCAAGTGGCGATGAGGTCTTAAAATGTATGGAAAGGGTCTTAAAAAATTACATTTGACTTCAGGATTCCTGCAGATACCCCGATTTAACAAACCAAGCCTTTTTATTACAAATCTGTTAAAGGCGGCCCTATTGTGTTTGTTTTCAGGTTCATATTTGAATGTTTTGCTTCTCCTGTGACATGTTTTAATGTTTTGAAAAGTGCTTTATTATTGGGTAGCTAGACGGCTCTGTTGTGATTGGTCAACCGCTTATAGACGTCCCACCCCTCAGCCGAATACGTACAATGTGTTAGAGCATTAGCCAATAGAAGTGAGAAACTCCCATTGGAGGGAACTTTGGGATTTTAGCCTTTGCAGACCATTTACATGCACACAAATCTATATTCCACACTACAAGAAAACCCAAAAAAGTATAACGGGGCCTCTTTAACTGGTATCAAGTATCGTGGCATTTTACTGGTTTTCAACTATTACATGTTACATCCCTAAAGCACTCGGGTGTAAATATACCTTTGAAGTTATTTTGTAATGTCTCCGTTGCAAGTTGATGGATTTTTGTCTCCGCTTGCTTTGTATTTCAATCTCCATCGTCCCTTTTCACGATTAGACTGATGAGTTCCTTTTACATCCGTCTGTCTCTCACACGTTTTCACACTTAAGTGAAAACAGTAAAGTGTAACCTTGAAGTTCCCCTCATGTCACCACTGCCAATGATGGACCATCAGTGTCCTGGCACTCTCTGTCAGCCATTCACTGTCGGGGACCTTTGAAGGTTACCTGAAAGGAGATCACTTTTGTGTAAAGGGAGTTTGAGCTTTCTCATTCCTCTGTCACACAGAAGCAGAAAGAGAGACCTATCATTACCAGTTCAATCAGAATCCAAATGAATCCAGTTCACAAAACAGAATACGATGAAATGCCTCCATAGTGCTACAGTATTTCAGAGGAAAAGCTAATGGGATGCAATTTATATCAATTTGAGATGCTCTTATCCACAGCAGATCAAATACACTAGAGCGCATGATTTTCAAATTCCTCTGCAGAGTTAATAAGCATTGTGAGAATATTCAGTTTGCAATTATTGGTGTTATTGAGATAAGCAGCCGTAGTCTTATGAGCTAGATTTGAATGACTGCTTAATATTAAGGAAGGATTTTTTCACATTATAATTATTAGCTGACACTCATAGGCAGTGCACCTTAAAGGGGCCCTATGTTGTTCAATTCAGGTTCATAATTATATTTAGTGTCTCTTCTGGGACATGTCTCCATGCTTTAATGTTCAAAAAGCTCTTTATTTGTCTCATACTGCCTGTGCTGCAGCCCTCTGTCTGAAACCAGAGCCCAGTCTGCTCTGATTGGTTAGCTGGCCGTCTCTGTTGTGACTAGTCAACCACTTAGAGATGTCCCGCCTCTGGAAGGAACTTTGGGATTTTAGCCTTGCAGACTATTTACATGCACTAAAACATACAGTATATAACACACTACAGGAGAGGGAACACCCCAGAAGCATTACATTACATGTCACTTGTTAGACGCTTTTATCCAAAGCGACTTACATACTCAATACTGTGGGCAATCCCCACGGGAGCAATTTGGGGTGAAGTGTCTCAGGGACACAACGACATGCTGACTGCAGTGGGGTTTGAACCTGTGACCCCCTGATCCGAACACCAACGCACTAACCCACTGCGCCACACGCCTCCCCAACAATATTAGCTACAGTTCACTCTAGGCAATAGCACTAAAATGTCTGAACAGTGGCTGAATTACCCTGGAAGTATGACTAGAGTTATTAGGAAAGCCATAATGTTGGTAAAATAAGGACATGATCAAACTGGAGGTAAGAGAAGAGCCAAATGGGGCGATGAAAATGATTGAAGGAGTGGCTTTAAGAGATTTCAGTCAGTGATGGAAGATAGAAAGTGACTCTAATGCTCCATCTTCATCGGAACTTCAGGCTTACAGATAAATGTTATTCCAAACCAGCACAGGCTGTCTGACAGGGATGTATGACCTTGGTGTTATCTGCGGTGTTCAGCCAGGCACTACTGATCACCCCCTGTCGTCACCTGAGGCTTATAAACTCAGCACATCTGTACTTTCATCAAATCTCTGTCATACCGCAGGCAGCGAGGCCTCAAATAGAGCTGCTAGTTGCACAACATATGAGTCGTTTGATCAAGGGGTGCTCATTTCAGGGAATTCCCGTCTGGTCAATAATGGATTTGTCATTAAATCATAAATAAATGCAAGTTTGTCCTCAATGAAAGCCAGTGGCGAACCGTGGCTATCACAACTGGACCTTCTGTAGACACACCCACCCCCCGCCGCCGCCCCTCCCCCCCCCCCCCCCTCCGCGGCATTATAATGTCCGTCTTTTCACTGAATTGCCGTCTTGAAAAGGGTACTCGCAACAACTTCATCTTCACCTGTTGCACTTGTCATTTCAACGTTAAAAACAATAAAACGGCATGAATTGCTTCGTCGCATTCATCTAGATCCTCTGTCTCGAGCCAGTGAACTAGCGGGCCTTCTAGAATACCCTGGAACCGAGGGGAACTCTGAAAGAACACGCCCATTGGCTACACATCAATATATGATTGGTTGATCAAACGGTCAGTCCAAACGTACGCTCTCATTCAGTGCAACGGCCAGGGCATTCGATCAAGGATGTAGATCCTACCTTGGTTGAAGGATATTCTACCCAGAGACCCAGAACACGATCTGATTGGTTGCTTTCTTTTCTAACACAAAACCACTGAAATGCGTAGTGCATGGTCCGAGAAGGACAAACAAATCAACGTAACACTGTAATATTACAGATCAACAACACTCATTTATTCATTTTATTACATTTTATTTATATAATTAAATCGATTTTTGTTTGTTTTATCTGAGTGTTCCAGGGTATTCTCTGAATACCTTGAAGGCCCTGACGGTTCGCCACTGGTGAAAGCTGCACTGAGATGTATTTTTGCTGAAACAAATCCAAGTGAATGAGTTATTTATAGCCACTGTGCAGGATTTAAAGATTTCTCACTTTGGCACACCCCAGTGATCGTGTTAAGAAAAGACACACAGCTGTACACGATGCTATCCTCTACAAACCCTCGATCAATGAAATATCAAAAATCTTGAAAATGATCTGGCTCATGTGGTGTCCAGTAAGGGACATTTCAAACGGGACAGCAGGAGTGACAGCTAGAGAAAAAAGGACCTAACAGAAAAGCCTTTGATTACTCCTTTCATATTTTTCTCCTCTGATACTTAAGTTTTCTTGAGTAAAATATCCTGTCTTTGAACCTGAGCCTCTTCCCGGATGGAAAATGAGCTTGTGTGCTTTGATTGACAAAAAACGAGAGTAATGCAGCTTCCTTTCTTCGTGTCCTGGACTCTCAATACATAAAGAGATGTTTTTTCCAGAGTAAGTATTGTGTTTGTGTCGGACTGGGGAAATATGTTGCTCATTAGCCAGCTTTTGTGCCAGCAGCTGATCTCATTATGATAGTCCATACCTAATAAAGCATGCCTTTTCAAATGCTCACACATTAATGTCCAGCGATACAATTATTCCTAGCATCCATTTACAAAACCCACAGGTCGATATGCTGCAGTTATATTATATTCCCCTTGTTGTACGTCATTACTATTTACTGCTGCCACAGCCTATTTCCTCAACAGTATCATTAAAGCTTATATAATTCACTGAGTGGATTATGCGTGCCTGGCATACCAAGGTGTGTGTGTGTGTGTGTTGACGTTAGTGTTAATTTCGTCAGCTATTTTTTTATTTAGTTTTAGTCCTAGTCCTGTGTTAAATTTCCTTTTTAGTTTTAGTCATATTTAGTCACCTTCATCCTGTTTTTATTTAGTCAAGTGTTAGTCGACTAAAAGTCTGAGCATTTTAGTCTTATTTTAGTCAAAGAAAACTAATTATTTTAGTCTACTTTTTGTCAATGAAAACTGTTGAGTCTTTTTTAGTCATCAGATTATATAGAACATTTCAGTCAAACTGGTCTAGCCAAAACCAATAATTTGTCATTTTAGTATATAAATAAATAAGATTATATCTTGTCCTTATTTGATGAAAAACACAGGTTGATTGATTAAGAAGCTTTGCAGAGAGTATCTGGTCAGGTTTGTGGTGGTTGTACCAGCTGTGTTATGGCCACATTGCTTCCCTTCTGATAAAACAATGCATTCGCTTTTTTTCTCCGCCTCATTGTAGCGAAAATGGGCCCAAATATCACATCGTTTCTTTCTCCCAAGCAGTGGTGGCTTTAGACTTTTTCGTTGTCAATCATTTTGACGGACAGGATTGTAATTTCCGTCATAATCCATTATTATCCGTCGAGTGCACAATGTATCACTCACTCGCGCTGACGGGGGGGTATTCGGTTAACGCGACCACTGCTCCCAAGCCCTGTTGTTGCCACTTTATTTTCTGTTAAATAAGGTTAGTTAGACCACGAGTTTAGACCCGAGTCTTCCTGACAGTTCATATTTTGCCGCTGCCCGGTGTAATTCAAATGTACCGCACAGAAACAGCTGCTGCTCTGCCGCAGCACCGGAAATGGAACTGCTGGGAGAAAAACTGACTATCAGAGATGTAACGTTATCTTTGATAATATTTCGTCTCCTCATTTTTCGTCAACGAAAGTAAAGAGAGATTTTGTCATAGTTTTATTTAGTAAACTATATTTTCGTCTCGTCACTTTTCGTCAACGATATTGCATGATGATTTCGTTACAGTTATTGTTTACTGCCGTCGGTGCCGTCTCGTCATCGTCTCGTTTTCGTCATGGAAAAAAAGGTCGTTATAGTTTTAGTCAACGAATACAAATGTATATTCGTATATTCAACCCCCAAAAAAAGGGTTAGCCAAAATGTACAGATCCTATAAAAAAAAAAATTACATTTTGAAAAACAAGTAAATAAGTAAAGATGAAAGAGGGATCATACATGAACAACATAACGGGTTAAGGCCCTGACACACCAAGCAGTCACCAGAGGACTAGCCGACGCTGAAGTCGGCTGTTGCCTGGCCGTGTTCTCCTGCGTTTTGGCCATGTGTCACACGGGAACACACCGACTGGATCAAGGTGATGAGTCTTCGTTTGCATCATTCCAGATCGCCATGATGAGATGAAAATGAATAGCAGTCTGTGTGTGCCTTCTTAAATCGTTTGTTTACGTCCCTCACTTCCGCTTCGCTTCTCATGCACTGATTTGCTAGCTGAACAGCCAATCAGAGTGATTATTTGGTCCGACTGCCAGACCCGATGCATGGCCGATTCAACATGTTGAATCGGCCATGCATCGGGTCTGGCAGTCCAAATAAGGCGTGTCACGGTCGACGGTGCGGGACACACCAACCTGACTACGGCGCCGCGAATGCCCGACAGCCTCTGACGGCCTCTGACTCCCAAAATCGGGTTGGTGTGTCAGGGCCTTTAGGGTAACGTAACCCGTAACAACAGAGATCAACAACCTATAACAGGGCCTATGCACAGAATGCAGCTATTCAATACTCATTCTTGTTTAAGAATATGAGCATGTCTACTCAGGGGAGAGGCGGGTGCGGACACGATTCACAATCAGGGAGGGAGAGGGAGGGAGGGAGGGAGAGAGAGAGAGAGGGAGAGGGAGGGAGAGAGAGAGAGAGAGGAGAGGGAGAGAGGGAGAGAGGGAGAGAGGGAGAGAGGGAGAGAGGGAGAGAGAGAGGAGAGGGAGAGAGAGAGGGAGAGGAGGGAGAGAGAGAGGGAGAGAGAGAGAGGGAGAGAGGAGAGAGAGAGAGAGGGAGAGAGGGAGAGAGGGAGAGAGGGGAGAGAGGGAGAGAGGGAGAGAGGGAGAGAGAGAGGGAGAGAGAGAACGAACTCATTTCTCCCGTGTTATTCTCCAAAGTTAATGTAAACTTGAATGATGAACTTCATTTGAATGTAATAATGATGTTGGTTGTTGTTCGTGGAAGCGCCAGAGAATGAGCATTAACTGAGTTGGAAACATCACTTTAAATTAGTGGTGCACGATAATGATCTGCCCGATATTAGGAATTATGACGTCATCCCGATAAACCCGATAAAAGTATTAATAGCCCCGATAATATACAATATATTTTTTGGGTAAAAGAAAGAAACAGATCCTGCGGTGTGGGTGGATTGGGATGAGGGGCGCTTGTTTTTCACTCGGCTCCTCCCGTTTTGCCAGTACTGTGGTATAGTGGGTTAGGAAGAGGGGAGTTCTTCACAAATCCAGCGCTCCCTTCTCACGCCTGGCTGTGACGTGAATGGTGTGCGGCCGTGAAGCCACGACAGTAAACAAACATGTCGTCGGTAGTATGGGACTATTTCAAAGTTTCAGAGTTAGATAGTTCGCTTGCTATTTGTATTAACAAATGCAATGCAGAAGTTCCACGAGGAGGGAAGAAGGCAACGAGCTATAATACTTCCAACCTGATCAGTCACCTGAAACATCGCCATGGCTACGATGGTGTGTTCAAAGCGTACGAAGACGCCTGCGCTGCTAAACTAGCCGTGAATCCAAAGCCAGCTGCAAAGGCACCGGGGCTTTTACCCATCGACGAGGCTTTTGAAAAAGGCAAGAAGTTTACCAGAGACGACCCCGGGTTAGTTTTGTTCATAGTAGTAATGCTAATGTCATTTGCTCACTACTAGTCTTTTACCACCAGGTGTGCAAAAACTACAGGTACATTTAATATATATATATAAATTGTATTATTATCGGTTATCGGTCTTGAGAAGCAGGAAGTTATCGGTATCGGTTTCAAAAAACCAATATTGTGCATCCCTACTTTAAATGGAAGATCCCCATAGGCCCCGCCCACTCGATCGGATCGCCGATACTGATTCCGGTTTGTGAAACCAATAGAAAAGGGTTGCAGGTGAGTGGTGCTTATAAGGATTTGTCAATGGGCTCAGATGTGACCTTGACAGCAGGCGGAGTGTGTTCAGAGGTTCCGTGTGTTTGTGGATGTTTTTTGCATTTAAAAGCAATGAAGGCTGTACAAGGCAGATAAGGGGAACCACAGGCCAGATCACACTCCTGCCATGCACCCACTGACACTGATTGAACACAGCTGTCAGCGGTCTGCATGACAACAACCGCTCTGTGTGTGTGTGTGTGTGTTCCTCTCCTCTGAAAATGCATGAATGTGTATATAAATAGCTTTGTATGTGTCTTTTACATCTGTGTGTGCGTGTGTGTGCGTGTGTGTGTGTGTGTGTGTGTGTGTGTGTGTGTGTGTGTGTGTGTGTGTGTGTGTGTTTATGCAGGGGGAGAGCAAAGGTGGCTGGTCCACCTGCCTCTTTAAACAAAGAGAATAAAGACAGAGGCAGGAGAAAGGTCCCCTGTGTTTCCCTACTCTGATTAGATTGTGCTGGAATTACATTTCACAACAAAAACAAACAGCGGGGGACACGGGCAGGCCGGCCCCCCCCATCCCTCCCACCGCCTCGCTTCTTTTTATGCCTCCCAATGCTTCCCTTCTCTACCCCAACATCTCCTTTTGGTCTCTTTCTACATCCTCACCAAAGCAGAGAGGCCTGGTTGAAATGAGAAATGTTACCGAAATATGGACTTTTGCAATATCCAAATAAGGAACATTTCAGAAATGGAAAATATGTAAAAGAGACCTGAATGAAGTGTTGTGATGTAGCGAAGTGCCGACCTACAAACAGTATTTTACAGACCTAATCAAAAATACTTGTTTGTTACAAAAAAATTCAAATTCTAATATATAAACATCGCAATATCAGTCAAAACAATTATTTTCCAAATGATGCAGCCCTTGTTGACCATTACTCCCAAACTCACCCTGAAAAGTGGCCAAGCGCAAGTTTAATTTTGGCCCCCTATTTTTACACTTCATCCCACACACACTTCCTTTCGTTCTAAAATTAGACACACACTCTCACACTCTTTGGCTCCCTCATTTCCTCCCTCTCGCCTGCTGGTGGATTCCTTTTCTCCGGAGGACTTAATCAATCTTACAGCTGCTGGGAAATCAGGGTGAATCAGCAATTGGGAGCAGTGTGTCTCGAGATGAATTATAGATCAGATCAGAGAAACCAGTCGAAACAAAGTCTACTTATGAGTCCGTGGAGAGGGGAGCTGTGGAGATGTGTACGCACACTTATGTGTACGCGGAGTTATCTTTGTAACTAAAGCCGAGTGAACTCCTCCGAATCATCCGGCTCGTTTCATTCAGGAACGTGCTCGTCTGGATGACGCAATAATTTGTGTGTATCTTTTTTATATATATGTACAGCACTTTGGCTCGACCAAAAATCGTTTATGAACTGTGCTATATAAAATAAAACTTGATTTGATCTACGTGTGCGTCTGTGTCAATATCCCCGGGGATATTTTGATGCCAGATACTTCCATCTTCTCTCTCACACACAACACACACACACACACACACAACACACACACACACACAACACACACACACACACACACACACACACACACACACACACACACACACACACACACACACACACACACACACACACACACACACACACACACACACACACACACACACACACACACACACACACACCACACACACACACCACACACACACACACACACACACGAGACTCAGCCCTTCTATTAATACACTTCCTGTGAGCTCTTTCGCTTCATCATGCCTCGAGGCCCTGAATCTCTCCCATCTCACCAGCTAGAAAATATGACACGACAATTAGACTACTTTCATATTCTGGATCAGATCCAGATTGAAGAGGAAAGACGTTTCTTTAAAGCGTGCTTTGGTGCTGATCAAACAGGAGACGCACAGCCGAGGGACGTGTCTTTGCATAATCAAATTAACAGTGAGGGATATTAAGGGGGGATTAGAAAACTGCCCTGGATGTTGCATGAGATTAATGGGAGCAGGGTAATGTATGAGTACTAGTTTATTTGTATTATAATTCATGTGCAAAGCTTTTTATACAAGCAAAACAATTGACCAATTACTATTTATATGAATACGTTATGGAGATATGAAATGACCTATATTATAAGAAACAATTTGGGCCATAACACACTGCACACTCTCCGCCAACTCTGCGTCATTAAGGCTAAACACGTTTGCATGTTACCCGTTTGAAACCGACATGATTGGGCAAGCTTGATCATTTATCTGAGAAATATTTATTATAAAACAGAAAACCCTTTGTCTCTTGAAATATCAAATGATGCAGAGTTATACTCAAAGTGAACCTTGAGGTTGTATTCTGTAGTTTAAACTAACTTATTAAATTAACCGGCTTCACAGGAATCATTTCAACAGGTACAATGAACAACATTGAACTGAAACTTGCTAACACAAAACACACACACACACACAACACCACACCACACACACAACACACACACAACACACACACACACACACACACACACACACACACACACACACACACACACACACACACACACCACCACACACACACACACACACACACACACCTAGGGATGGGAACGATTAATCGAATATTCAAAATGATTCAGTTATTCGAATAGGAGTTATGAGCGAGAGAGACACAGTAATGACTGACCCGACAGCGAAGAATAAATATATGTATAACTAGTTTAGCTTGTTCCAGAGGTAGATGAAATGGCTAAGTGTGTTAGGTCTAACTCTTAGTGTGTGTCGCTCCGCTCACCGGTCGGTCACAGCGGGCGGAGCTGCAGGACTTCTGCTTCACACACGTTGCATATCGCTATTTTACTGTTTTTTCGGACACCTTAACTATGCCAGGACCGGTGGAGCCATTTTGGCGAGCTTGTTTTTGCCGCCACAGAGAAAGTGTCATGTATTTTACGTCATCATTTTACGTCATGCGGCATCGGCTTTTTAGAGAGCACCGACATCGGTACGGCAGAGAGTTGAGTATCGCGCCGATATCGATCGGAAGCATCCCTAATCAATACCGTTGGTTTCTCATGGGTTGAAATATCTGGCTTTCAAAATCTAACTCTTTTCTGTTTTGGACGTAAAACCTCCAGGACCTGAGATTTTCCGGACGGGGACAACTAAAAGCTTATCTGAACATGTTCTCTTCCCTATGTAAGACTCACACTTCTATTATATTCCAAAGAGAAACAACTCGTACGTTTTGTCGACTATGATATCTGAAAAGACATTCCTCACATGCTTAAAAGATTTGTGAAACAATGACCTGATTATAAACAAAGTGGCTGAATTATCAACTTATCTTTTTACTTTCACACCAATGATGAGTATTCACTTTCTTAGATGTGCGCCACAAGAAAAAGCTAAGGTTGTCATCTTAGGTTGGAAGCCATGATTTTAGAGGCATCTGGCTTTTGTGTTTTCTGATATTGTTTGTGACGTTAATTAATTGATCTGTACTGTAAAAGCTTATCCTGCTTTTATCAGTTAAACTTGTGTCTGGTTGGAGTCACTGCAGAATATGTGAAGTGGAAGCCCCAAATGCAGCAGGACCTCTCCAGTCATCTTTCTTCTGTATTACATGAAATGAGCTGAATTCTGCCAGAACTGCAGGATGCTTTTTGGATAACAACGTTACACTTTGATGAATGCCATGACCAATCGTGAGCAGCATTCCCCGGCTGTGCTGCTGTTTTTCCGCCTCTGATCGGAAGCAGTTTCTTGCAAAAAGCCACTGGCTTGTGAAACGAGCCTCTTCCCTCATTAGTCTGAGGGATTTTCACTTCACACGGGACACGGCAGTGATGCAAGATGATGGTAAGAGTCATAACGGGGTCATAAATGAACGGCTATGCCTGATCTTAAGGGAAAAAACCCAACCAGAAAATATGCCCTCCTCTGTGATAACACCTTA
Organism: Pseudochaenichthys georgianus; assembly: GCF_902827115.2. Lineage (NCBI taxonomy): Eukaryota > Metazoa > Chordata > Actinopteri > Perciformes > Channichthyidae > Pseudochaenichthys > Pseudochaenichthys georgianus. The sequence continues at coordinate 39,821,144 of NC_047508.1, forward strand.
CGGTCAAGATCAGGGATGGGACGGTCACTTTAAAAATGATGATTGCTTATTAACTGTAAAAAATGTAATCATATCTAAGCATCAAAATATAAAAACAATGTTACCTGATTCAATCAATCAATCTTTATTTATACAGCCCAATATAACAAATGTTACATTTGTCTCAGTGGACTTCACAGTTTGTACAGGTATGACAATACGACACCCTCTGTCCTTAGACCCTCACATCGTACAAGGAGAAACTTCCGGAGAAAGAATGATTGTATCCCTTTGGTTTTGGATTATCAATATCCGCATGAAGAAGGTGGATTGACATCAGGACAGCAGAAAGCTTACACGTCTTCCGGCGCAGACTGAAAACTCATCTCTTTCGACTCGACTTCGAGCGATACAATTAAAAACAGAAAACAAAACAACAAAATAAAAAGCACTTGTATACTAACTAAGCAGTTACATACTAACAAAGAACTTGTATACTAACTAAGCAGTTACATACTAACAAAGAACTTGTATACTAACTAAGCAGTTACATACTAACAAAGAACTTGTATACTAATAAAGGACTGGCTTATCTAAAGCCAGTTGAGTAGCACTCTACCTGGTGTACTTATATCATTCTGTTTTCTTCAAGTTTGTATCTTCTTGGTCGAACGCACTTGTAAGTCGCTTTGGATAAAAGCGTCAGCTAAATGTAATGTAATGTAGATACAAAAATAACTGTAGTGGAGTAAAAAGTACAACAATTAGTTCATTAGAAAGTAGTATAAGTAAAAGCAGATTGAAATGAAAATACTCAGGTACGTCAAAACTGTACTTGTTTACAGCTCGTTACACCACCATTGGTCACAATCCTCCACCCGTAGCACATTTAGTTAATAAATGATTAGTATTGCAAAAGATGGAGATCCCAAAGTGAGTACAACGGGAAACAAACACTCTGAGTTAATCCAGTGTGGTTTTAGCCTAACAAGCCAGCGCCTCCCCGTGGGAACTCTGTCTTCATATCAGATTACACGTCTGCACTTTGACCCGCAGTGAGTGAAGCTGTCATTTTGCCAGAGTCCCCGTCTGTTCCCAGGTGCACGGAGTCGTCCTTGTAGCAGGTCAGGTCTGTGGCTCTGATTAGTAGGGCAGTGGAGTAGTGCATCTCTCCAGGGAATCGTCTCTGTTTAGCTGCTCAGAGCTGCTCAGAGCTGCCCTCTCACCTACTGCTTCAGGAGCTGATTTGGAGGTCTGAGTCACACTGAATAACCTGCTGCTCAGTGTGTGTCTGACTTTAGCTCTCCTTCCTTTCTATTTACTTTTGTCTTTTGTTTATTTTCTCACAGAATCAGAATCAAGTTTATTGCCTGGTACGAAACAACATAAGAAAACAAGTTGTAAGAGAAGGTCCAAAATATAACGACTATAAAAAGAAAATGTAAAAAAACCATTCATCATTTAAAAGGATAAAGTATTTACACTTAATTCAAATATACAAAAGACACTATAACACTTACTACATTGTATATATGACAATATGCCATTTACTTTAGTGCTGGAGATGACATATATTATCAAATTATAGCAAGTGTTATACAAGACCAATGTTTTTGTTATTTTTCGATGTAAAGATCAATTTAATTGGATTAAAAAAAAAACGCATTCAATACTTTAATATTAGTAAAGAAACGTGTAATAAATAAAAATACCCAACCTTTGTCTTATTAGTCATCTTATCTAAATGCGTTTGAGGCGAATACATATGCTTCCGGAGATATCTGTTTACAAAACCAGACTACTTTGCATAGTTTACAGTGTCTGCACATCTGCAGCTGACATCAATCATAGCACCGCTGGCAGATTCACATTCAGATGGTAAATTACCATGCAATCAGATTTCTTGTGTGCATGTAATCACCGTCATGGTCTCTTAATAATAGTACATAAATGTACGTATTGTATGGGCACTGGTATCAAATAACAATACCCAAACAAATGAATTTCTTCACATTTGACAAGAGTTTTGTTATCAACAACGTTGCTGGATAATCAACTTGTCCTCTAATCTTTTCACTTGCATGCCAATGAGTTGCAAACATTTCCAGCAAAGAGAAAATATTTATTTTTTCTCCGATGAGCTTTTAAAGCTACTGAAAACCTCTCAGACCCTACACCTGCAGAAATTGATAATTTAGTAGCTGAAAAAATGCAATTTAAGGTGAAGCATATTTTCCCTTTTTTCCTCTGTTTACAAAACCCGAGTGCTTTGCATACTATATCGTGTCTGAACAGCTGACAACAATCACGATGGCCCTGGCTCAGGTTAGCCAGGTGTTTACATGCGCTCTGACAGATTTACATACAGATCTTAAATTACCATGCAATCAGATTTTCTGTGTGTGCATGTAAACACCGTCATGGTCTCTCCCTCTCTCCTCACTTCATCCCCCCTCCTCTCTCTTTCTCCCTTTCTCCCTCTCTTCCTCACTTCTCTCTCAGCGGTGGGTACCCTGCCAGATGAGCGTGAGGCAGGAACAGGAATGCAGCTCTGCTCTGTTTACCTCTTTCTCGTCTTTTTTCTTGCTCTCATTCCTGACAAATTCGCTCTCGCTCTGTGCCACCTCCCTCTTTCCTCCCTCTCCCTCTCTCTCTCTCTCTCTCTCTCTCTCTCTCTCTCTCTCTCTCTGAGTATGCTCAGTCACTCAGCGCTGTTGTTTCGTGAGGGTGAAGAGCCGGTGGGAAGCCTCTGATTGGAAAAACAAGCGTATGTGCCGGAGCCGGCTCGCCTCAGAGACAAACTAAAAAGCAGCGGAGGGACGCAGGTGCTGTGGATTTCAAACCTGTTCAAGTCAAGAGGAGATGGATTTATAGAGCTTGTGAACTTTGGAAGGAATTTACTACACGTGCGGTGCAAAAGAGATAAACAGATCCTGCTCTGCATCAGGATGGCTGGTGAAACGGAGGTCTCTGAAATCTCGTCTTGAACACCGTTTGATCTGCTCCCGAGAGTCGGAAACCCTGGAAGTTTAATAATTGAGATGGCAGGTTGAGACACATTACGCATGATTTAACAGGCAAAAAGATACAGCTCGGGAAGGTTAACCTCAAAGACATCTGTTCAACCTGATTACACCTGAGACGGGAGGGGAAATGACTTGCTGCAGGCTGAATTAAAGGAGTAACCTGTGATGTCAGACCTCACCTGGGGCAGTCGTCTGAGACTCTGCTGAGTCGACTTCATTTCCAGGTGTTCATTTCCCACACCAGACTTGACTCACCTGACATCATCCCCACCTTGTGTGAGCTCGCCCCTCAGCTCATTTTCTCACCTCATCTCTCGGTAATCCCTGCTCTCAAACCCAGCGCCACCTCCTCTCGTTTTCCTCCCCATGGAGCCACTCGAGAGGCAGGAGACGAGACGCTGATTAATGTGACTCTGTGTCTGATTCCACAGCACTAGAAATAGAAAGAAAAAGCGGCAGTACTTGTGAACTATCGTCAACAAAAAGAGGCATCATGTGGAATCAATCTGGATACTGCAATCACATTCCTCATCATGGATATCCCTTCTACCATTCACCCTGCAGGTACGCTACCAAAACTCCAACGTCTGCCAAAAACAATTTGAAATGCTTTTACATCTCTGTTACTTGTTAGGGCTTCTTGTATCTCATTAAGTATTTATTATGTTGGCACTGGGACAAGATTCAGTGCATCTGCAATGAAAGTTATTCTATTGACGTTAATCTTTGGTGTCCCTCAGGGGTCAATGCGAGTACAACTTCTTTTTTTTCCCCTGGAATTCACAAGTGCCGTTTGGGACAGTTGTTGATCCGGTTAATCTTATCTGATTCATCCTTGTTCATTGTAAAGTAATCCAAGGTGTTGGAGGGTTTAATCGTTCCTGAACAGAGGTTGTGACCCAACTGGTTCATCAGGAATGTAGGTTTGGCCCTCGTTTTAACAGAACCAGGAAACAGGTTTTGCCTGTGTGGCAGAAGAATACAAGTTAGTGAATGGGAAGGCATGTTTGTAGGTCATTATGATGATATAAGCAAACTGTAATTGTTTTCCTAAGAACCAAGGTGTAGTTATCCCTCCAAAACACTCCTAGAGTAAGGATGTTGAGTTGATTAGCCATACTGTATTTTTAACAACCTACACTCTATATTGATAATTTCAGATCTTGATAACTATATCAAGATATATAAAGTTTTCTTGTAATTAAATCAATTAAAAGTAATACAAGGCAGGTAATTGAGTACTTTTGATTAAGAAGTTTTAGTGTACAATTGGCACGTTTCACTTCACAAGTTTTTGAATTTTTGCTTATTTTAGTTGAAATGAATGAACACTGACTTAATTGTTCAAATTAATCTAATAATAATAACAGAGTTTCACTTTGAAATAAAACTATTCTTTAAACTTTTATCTAATGCTTTAAATTATTCTTATTTTTCCTTAGTGTTTCTTTTGTCTACAGTTCAATGTTCAGTTAAGAAGTATGCTAAAAGTAGCAGAAATGCACAATTGAGAATATTTTAATATTTCAATAAACAGTTTAATAATAAGGTAATTCCAATAATATCGTTATCTCGATATTCAACGTTATCACATATTTTTCCTCATGTCATGCAGCTGGTCTTCTCTCAGCAGCAGTGACATCATTACATTTATCACAAGGTTTCAGATGTGACCCAGTCTCAAATGAGCTCCATCAATCCTCGTTCCCCGAGGGGCGGGCAGACCCCCGATCTCTTTCTCTGTCGGATACTGTAAGAGGCTCTAACCTCTAAAGGCTGCTGGAGCCCAACCATCAGAATACTGATTCACCATTACTAGTTATTTATACCATCTCTTAGTGTTTGAGCATAATGAGGACATGTTTTTAAAAATGAATAGGATGATACATTATGAATATATATTTATGCCAAATATACTTCTGTGCTAGCGTGAATGTGAGCAAGCACATGCATTATATAACATCAGTAGTTGTGTGTTTCTGGATTTATCTATTCATTTGTGCACATGTGATTTTCATGTGTTTATTAACTCGGTTTGTTCGTAAATCTACATTGCTTAAAGAGGCCCTTTTATGGTTTTTCTCTTTCCTGTATGTTAAATTGAAAGTGCCTGAAACGCCTCCATTGGAATACTTTGTTTACTTCCGTGACATAATATCATCACAATGTAACACTTGCTCTTCTATTGGCTGGCGCTCCAACACATTGAAAATGATATGCTATGGGGCGGGACATCTCTAAGCGGTTGACCAATCACAACAGAGCCAGCCAGCTAACCAATCAGACTGGGCTCTGGTTTCAGACAGAGGGTGAAAAGAGGTGCTGCAGCACAGGCAGTATGAGAACAATAAAGAGCTTTTTGAACATTAAAGCATGTAGACATGTCACAGGAGAGACACTACATACTAATATGAGCTTGACAATTAGCATCATGTCCTCTTTAACACACAAAACTCATGTATCTCAAGCATTATAAGTCAAAGCAAAGATACAGGCCATATTGTATGCCTTAAATCCAAAAGCTTTTTTTTTTTTGTTCTGCTTGTATTGCAGTAGAAATACAGAGCATTAGGGGTGGTCTGCACTGGGGGGGCAGAGGGATTTAGCTGATGAGTGAGTCGTACCTCAGACCTCTGGGCAGGTCAATGACCTGTCGGATCAGCCAGCTCATGGCAGAAAGAAAGAGAGAAAGAGAGAGCGCACAGGAATCCAGGAAATAGCCCTGAGCTCCAAAACAGACTAACCATCGCTACTCACTCCCACTCGAGTCTCTTATGGTGAAGTGCTCTGACTCACATCGTGAATATTCCACCCAAAGCCCAATCACCTCGTGAATTAAAGTCCATTTCTGAAATGTGGTTGCTTAAAATGCAGGAGAAACTAACTAGATGGCTTCAGGAGATTTAATCAGCGTCGTATTTATCCTTCTCAGTGCTTATTTTTGCTAACTAATCGGCGTCCTCCTTGTTGCTTCAATGTCATTTGGGCCCCATTTCCCATCTTGATTTTCAATGCTCGTTTTTTTTATTTACAGTCCTCTGAGGGATTTTCTGCTCACCTGCACTTTCCTCTGCATCGTGGAACATGTACTGCTTAGTAAAATATGGAAGTTAACGCCTACATCATATTGACAAATCAGGGAAATGCTTTTCTGTTTGCCGCTAAGGGAACATTTGTCATAGTGCGAGGAAGCACTGAAATGAGATCCTTTTTTTTCTTTGGAGGAGAAAACGATAAGGCTGCAATATTGCTTTGTCAATCCAATATAATAATAAAATGCTTCATTTGTGATCCTTCTTCTGATCTGCTATTTTAATAAGAAAGGCTTAAAATTATAAGAACATAAAAGATATAAGCACAAGCAAAAGAGATGAACTCAGTTTAAAGTTCATTGATCTTCCCCCGAGGTCGCTCCAGTTAATGATTCCCTCACCTGTCAACAGTCAGGCTCCGCCCCCTTTTCCTCCACTTAATCCAGTGTTTACATTCAAATGACAAATAGCTTGTTCGCTGGTGGAGGAAGTCTTTAGCCAGACTCCGTTGTTTGTTCCGTTAATCCAGTATAAGCCTGCAGTGTCTCTCGACCACGAAGGCTGGAGGTGAGCGAGAAAGCTAATTAAGAACGGCCTGTGATGGCAGAGTATTGATTATATTTCTGTGTGTGTGTACTGTTAATGAAGTGCCTTCCGAGTGGGTGTTTCTACTGTGTTTGAGGTATCAATGGGAGGTGTCATTAGGCTGAACATAATGGCTAAGTGCAAGAAATGAACAAGTTATAAATACGTTATGAATGCCCTGTAATGCTTGTTGTTGCTAACATGCAATGCTCAGTCATTTTATGTTGAATAATTTCTAGATACGGTGTGTTTATATCAGTTTTTTTTTTAACCGTTTTATTTTAAGGATGCAAGAACACAAGAAGAGGTGACATATTGAATTTAGCATAATATTTCACATTTAAACAGTTTGCCAAAGAGAACCCAACGAACTGAAGGAAAGTGAGTGACAAAGGTCATGACACAGTTTCACACTACGGAGACACCGCAGACATATCCACCTGTGTGCAGCACAGTAACCTGCAAGCTGGGATTTTACTTTACTATATACTGGACTGTATGTGTGTGCACGTGTGTGTGCAGGGCGTGTGCAGGGCGTGTGCAGGGCGTGTGCAGGGCTGTCAGCCTCACAACGGCTCAGAGATGTAAATGGATTCGGGCTGGTGGCCCAGCAGGAAGTAAATGGAGCAGATTGTCTGAACGTCTTTGCCTCATCCCTACAGACACACTCACCCACACACACACACACACACACACACACACACACACACACACACACACACACACACACACACACACACACACACACACACACACACACACACACACACACCACACACACACAACACACACACACACACACACACACACACACACACACACACACACACACACACACACACACACACACACACACACCCACACACACACACACACAACACACACACACACACACACACACACACACACACACACACACACACACACACACACACACACACACACACACACACACACACACACACACACACACACACACACTCACATTCACACTACCACACACGCACACTCACACTACCACACATGCACCCACACACACATATGCACACACATACAGGCAAAGTGCTATATCATGCTTGTCCTATTCAAAGGCCTAGTCATTTGACAACTTCCAACAACTCATAATTGACTTAACATAAGAGCTAATCCTTTTCCAATATTTGGATGGCAGAGTGTGTTTGACCGCACTTTAATCTCTGAACGTGCACTGAATAATGTGTGGGACCGTTGACACCCAGCAATAAAATCTATTACAGTGGCGCTATCGCTGTCATCTTTACTTCTTCTTCGTCAGGTAATTAAATGACTTTCTTGCTGGTCAGGAATAAGGATGAGATTTTTAGAGATGAGTGTTAAACTTCATCTGAAGCCAGGGCAGAAATAACTGCGAGGAGAGAGTGAGAGGTAATTACTGTAAAAGGAAGGACACTTTTTTTAATGGTAGGGGTTTTAAAGTAAGTGAGTGGCAAGTAGTGTTGTCACGATACCAACATTTTGGTTTCGATACCGATACCAAGTCAAGAATTGCGATTCCGATTCTTTTTCGATACTTTTCTTAAAAAAAGGGAAACACGGAATATCGGCTTTAAAATTAGGAATAACAGATGATTTTAGCAGTCAGAACAACTAAAGCAGCAGTGTTACTAAGAACAGAAACCCCAAAGAGTCACATCTAATATAAATATATATAAAAGCATTTATTTTAATTGTGTAGCAGTGAGTTTAACATTTTGGCAGCACTGTTGAGCATTTTGAAAATGTATTTTCATGCCTCTGTGCAAGGCTTAGTCTTTCTATCTGTATAGCCACTGGTGTAAAGTAACTAAGTTCATAAACTCAAGTACTACTTGGGTACAATTTTGAGATACTTGTACTTTATTTAAGTATTTCAATGTTTCTTTTGCTACTTTGTACTTCTAATCCACTACAGTTCAGAGGTACATGGTGTACTTTTACTCCACTACATGTATTAATCCCTTTTAGTTACTTCACAGATGTGGATGAATGATGTGAAATATAATCAAGTGTTAAATCAGACTTTAGTTCCACCTGGAGTGAATCCACAAGATTCAAACTAGCTGCACCTTTACCAGCTTTGAGAACACTTTCATGATCAATCATTATAAAACACATCATATATATTATTCTGAAATGGACCAATCTGCACAATGACTACTTTTACTGTCGCTACTTTAATACTTTTACTTGAGGAACATTTTGAATGCAGTACTTTTACTGTAACAGAGTATTCCTACACTCTGGTGCTTCTAGTACAAGACCTGAGTACTTCTTCTTTTACTGTCGCTACTTTAACTATATTTTGATGATAATACTTTTGTACTTTTATTTGAGGAACATTTTGATTGCAGGATTGTTCGTACATTCTGGTACTTCTACTTTAACTCAAGTACAAGACCCGGGTACTTCTACTTTTACTCAAGTACAAGATATATACTTATACCACCTCCGTTTATAGCCTATGAAAAAAACTAATAGAAAACGAAGGCTAAAGCTAACGTTAGCAGATAGTGATGCTAGTTTGCTAGTTAAGTTTGCTCAACGATAATATTGCGACAGAAACACTTTTCAGTGCACATCACGCTCTGCCGCTCCGACAGGGAGCTCTGCTCTGAACACCTGAACGGCCCGTTCACAGACTTCTGGCGTCTTTTTTGTCAACAAGCCGAGGCGCAGCGGCAGTTGCACTCCCACTTGCAGCCATGCTTCTCGTTTTCTCACATGCTCTGGCAGCTAGCGCGTGGCCGCGTGCACGAGAGAGGGGAGGGACTTAGAACCTGCTTGAGAGGAGCGGGACTGCAGGCACGGCTGCAGTGCAGGGAGTGGAAGCAGAGCGCTGAACACACAGCGCTGAACACACACGGCTCTTATTAAAACGGCGCTTTTTCACGGGAGTACTTTTCCCCGTCATTCTTAAAGTACCGATACTAATGAAACGGAGGAATCGTACCGTTTTTAACGAAAGGGTATCGCGGTACCTTTCAAGTATCGGTACACCGTGCAACACTAGTGGCAAGACACTGTGTTCAGAGGCAAAGCACTTTATTGACACTTTATGGAAGAACAGTCCATAAAATGTCTCGTAAAATTTAAATTTATGCTCCTGTGTAAAATGTTTAAAACACATTTCATTGTTTTTAAATTTTTAATCAGCAAATGACCAAATATTATTCATTTTTATTTGATTCAACAAATATCCAAAAACACATCGTTTTTTACAAATTTCCTGAAAATTGTACAAACAAGTGGCAATATGTGTGATGGAGGTGTTTATCGGGGCTATATCATGCAATCGAAAGTGAAACTTAAGCTCGTTCCATTGCGGAGATATTCCCGCGAGAGTGCGAAAAACTTAAATAAATAAATTGATTTCAAATGTGAAATGTTACCAATATACTCACGGACCACCAGGGTTCCGCGGACCACACTTTGAGAAGCACTGGTTTAGATGGAGTGAACGCCCCTGATCGCTGATTGGAGGGATGAGCGTAGTAAGATGGACATATGTGAATGGCAGGATATATAAAGACGGTCGAACTTGCGCTGAGCTTCATATACAGTATACACACTTTCGGTTAACTGAACTAAAGAAAGTCACTATCAGAATGAGTGAATATGAATGCGTCTTCTCTTGATTACAGACCACTGTACTGTACGATGCAGCAGGTGATTGAGGGGGTTTCTTGTTCTGGGCAAGAAGCAAGGCATAGTTTAAAATAAGAAAACAATTGAGCCTGAAGCTCGATACATGTTGGCACCACTGAGCCTCGCATTAGAGAGCGTGCCAACTTCCCATTACCAGAGAGCACAAACTGAAATAAGACAATTGAGGGTCTTATAGATTATTACGTGACAGAGAAAAAGGGAAATTACCAGTGCCCGGAACCCACAATCTAATTTAAATGTGCCTTAAAGTTGATTATACATCTTGGTACACACACACTTGGATGCCTTTTGGTGTTTTTTCACAGGAAGAAAGTGCAAAGAAATGGGTTTCTGACCAAGCACGTTATCTTGGGGTTCTCCAGGAGAATCTGTCATTGTGTCTCTGCAGATTCTCCTCCTGCTGACTGTTGACACTCGGCTGCTGGATATTTGATGGGTCTGACACTTTGACAAAATGAATTCCACAGCAGTCACCGCCCTTATGTCTCAAAATGCCGGCTGTCACTGCAGCGGACATGATGAAGATGGTTTTAACAGAGAGAGAAGTGTCATGGCTGAGGGTCCGTCCACATTTGTGTCGGAGGTGATGTGGTAACAATATGGAGGTTAACTGCGATGTTAGTCGGTTGCAATAAAGTCAGAAAACACAGGAAAGCATTCACCCTGGTGTGTTAATGAACAGGAACCCATCTCCAGGACACAATATAAAAAGACCTCACACTGTGGAGACAGAGGGGCGTGTTTCAAAATGCATTTGAAAATGTATTGCCTTTTATTTTTGGATTCATAACAGTATAATGTTGTTGGTGATGAAAGACTAGTCAATAGACAGAATATTCAGCATCAGTTTATTAGAAATGTATCGAGGGAAAATGTCAAATATTTTATGTTTGCAGCTTTTCAATTGTGAGTTTGTCGTTATATATTCATGTTTATATAATCGCATGTAGAGTTTTGGAGCTTAGAGTGTTTTCACAATATTCCAGTATTTAATAAAAAAAATAAATATATATATATATATTAATCCAAAAAAATTGATTTAAAAATAATAAATGGTCAATAGTTGAATGTACAATCAAGTAATCGTTTACAAAAACCTGTATCATCATGTATCCAAAGTTATAATGTATACGAAAAACTATCGGTAGGTCAAGTCTTTGGTCACAGCAGAAGTTTGATAATTAAAGTGATTTTTGCACATCCAAGAATCCGGAGATTATGATCAGATTATGAATAACAAAAATAAGGTTTTCACTTTGTGGATCGGTGAGCAGCATCTCTGTCGAAACAAGATTGTTTTGAGAACAGGAGTAATATTTCCAAACAGCCCGAAAGGCGTTTCATGATATCATGTTGTTGTTGTTGGACGAAAAGCTTGCGTCACCAGACTGTTAGCAGTTCAGCTTTAGGTCAGAAAGTTATACAACTCTTGGAAGACGATGCAAAATTCAGAAATCAAGCATAAAAGACATTTATTTATGTCAGCAACTTCCCTGTGCTCATTAGCAACGTTAACCTTTATTCATTGACGTATTCTACGTGGTCAGGATGGCAAATTAGTATGATGTCCAACCCTACAAGCTCATTTCACATTCTTCGTGGGACACTGTCCAAATGTCACCCCTCTTATAATTCTACACGTGTCATGACCTGCCTTATGCACGAGTAACAGGGGGAATAAAAACAAGCAAAGCTTCCTGAGTTCACTGAATGTTTGGAGGCTACATCCAGCCCAGAATCAGTCGGTTGGGAGTGTGATCTGTTTTTTTGTATCGTTGGTTTCATCAAATATAGTGTGAGGGATCAGAGGGGACAGGCAGCAGCTGTGAAGATGAGCGGTTTGAATTACGGCCCGTCTACACTACAGCGTCGACAGCGTCCAAAGCTCCAAGTTGCTCCAAGCTGCCCATTCACTTTCAATGGGGTGACGTCACGTAGCCGCGCTTTTTCGCCGAACTGAATTGTGGGTAGCAGAGCGAGGCGTCTCAGGCGACCCAGGCGACCAGAAGTTGAACATTGTTCAACTTCTGGTCGCCTGGACGCCGGAGTAGCCAGCGCCAGCCAATCAAATCCCGTTTCCCAAAATCTGACAGCTGAAGCCGTAGCCAATCAAACCGCGTCTAAGCTGGGAGAGATATCCCGCCGTTCATTTCTATATTTCAAAAAAAGTCGGAGGAGAAACTAACTATCGCCGTAGCGAATCACCCGGTGTTGTATGAGCAGACCCTCTTCACCTACCGGGATACAAACCGGAGGAACCAGGCATGGAGGGAGGTGGCAGAGACAGTGGGGGAAACTGGTAGGTTTTCGCCTGTTTGGGGAGTTTATATATATATATATATTGCTCCCATAAAATCCCTGGGGTTTTTTGCTCTGTATGTCGGGGGCGGGAGATTCATGTGATTGGTTGTTGGCCGTGTTGCTTGAATAAAATCCCCAAGCTCCAGACACGCCCAGCTCCAAGCTATTTTTGGAGCTGTAGTGTGGACGCTCCGTTACAGCGAGATGAGAAGACGTCTCCACCATCGGTTAAAATCGTCCTGCTGGGTTTGGGTTCATTCGAGTCAAACGGGGCAGAGAGAGGACGGCACTCGAACGCTGCGGACTTCTAACGCTTCACCTCTGTTTGGGTTTGGCTGGAGTGGAGGACATGCTGAGCACTTGTTGGGGAAGAGTGTGTTTCTGAAAAGGCCTCTGCAAAGGGAGGAGAGAACCAGAGCCAGAGATGTTGTCCAGAGCAATACTCAAGGTCATCCCAGTCTCAGTGGATGTGTTGCTCAGTAGGGTCTTGGTAGAAAACACACAGCCAGGACACAATCAAAAAGCACTAGAAATTAAGAATCCGCTCTCTACCCGCCGGCATAAACACTCCTGAGCAGCCCAAAGATGACTGAAAGCCTGCACATCGTCCACCATGTGATAATAGGTGTATTCCACCCTCAGTCTTGCTCAGTAGAATATAATCCTTTATTGTCATTATACAGGTACAATGAGATGAGTAGAGCTACTCCTTTTTTGTGTTTTTTACACACGGCATCTATTGCACGTCTGTCCGTCCTGGGAGAGGGATCCCTCCTCTGTTGCTCTCCCTGAGGTTTCTCCATGTTCCCTTTAAACTGTGGGTTTTCTCTGGAAGTTTCTCCTTGTACGATGTGAGGGTCTAAGGACAGAGGGTCTGAGGACAGAGGGTCTAAGGACAGAGGGTCTAAGGACAGAGGGTCTAAGGACAGAGGGTGTCGTATTGTCATACTGATATTCTGTACACACTGTGAAGACCACTGATTGATTGATTGATTATAAAGTGCCATCAAAAATACAGAAAAAACAAACAAGAGACGTACAACATTCAGGAGACATACGAACAACAAGCATTCATACTTCAATACGCAGATAGAGTTAAAGTGCAGGAATATGTTTGTATGTGCAGAGAGTTGCTGTTTCAAACATGAACGCAGTGTTGATAGTTGTTCATATATTAGCTTAACCCATCCTGAGCCTCACATGCTGCCGATATACAGCAACAGAAGTCTGGATCCTTTCACAGTTCTGGGTCGAGAGGATCCACTGCCAGTAAATACATTGGACTGTATCCCTTGATTCACTATACTGATCCCACTACCTAAAGGCGAAATATTAAGGCACACTTTTGGGGGTGAAATTTAAAAACGTTGTACTGTAGTGTGTGTTAGTAAATGAGATCATGTGTTAGTTAACAGGAGGCTGTACCACACACACATTAATGCTCATATAGCATTCTTCTATGAGCTTTTTTTGTTCCTTTTCTTCAAGAAGGTTTGATATTTTCTAGCTAGAATTTCCTTCATTTATTAATTGATTCTAGCTTTTAATTAAAACCTCCAAAAGCTATTGGGGATTGGAAGGACGTCGAGAGAAAGGAACAAAGTAGAAATATATGCAGCAGATAGATACGAGGTTGTTGGTGCTCAGAAAAATAACAAATCTTGACTAGTGATTATATATTCGATTTTTGGTCAGTATTTTTTAACACAGACCTGTCGTCATGTGCAGCGCGGTGCTGTCAAAAGTCCATTAGGTTGGAGGAGAAGCTATTTTTTCTATTTATAGCAGACATAATTATGATATACAAATTCTTCACATTAGGATGCTAATGTGCCGATACACTCGGGGGAAATTACACTAAATTGTGTTTTTTTTTTCCATAATAATTATCTTATTAAAAAGTGAATAGTGTTCAGCAGACGAGATGGATTCTTCAGAGTCTCTGCCGGTTTTAAAGCAGCAGTGCGAGGGGAAGAAAACAGACCCTGACTCTAATGCCAGAGCGGGATGTGTGTAGGGTTTTGGTACCAGCCGCTCAGCCCGGTCTCCATCTGTCTTTCCCTGAAGCCCTTTCAGTCTCTTGTGTCTCACGTTACGCCCAGTCGGTGTGGGCTCTAATCCCGCCTAATCTGAGAGCGCTTTGTGTGGAATCAAAGCAGCCACTGTACATGTGAGGAGAGGAGGGGCTGTGCACGATACGCTCTATCGTATAGCTCCCATTACAACCCAAAAGTAAAATACGTCTGCTTGCTGTTATATAACACGTGCAATATTATTATTATTAATAATGTGCAATTATGTATCTGCCACTACGTTTTTTTTGTACTACTAAATACTGCTAATATTTACATTAAAGCTGGGGTAGGTAATTCACTTCAGAAACACTTGTTATATTCCATGGAATGCTCTCAACATCCCGATAGCAATGAATACATGAAATGCTTTGACAATAAATCCATAAAAAATATCATCTCTGAAAGCCGTGGCGCTGTAAAAAGCACGACCAATCATCTGAGCCGGCCCGGCTAAAGTAACTGGATGACCTACCTGCCTGTCAGCCTTCCATCGGGGCACAGACTTATCTCGTGCCCTCATTGGTCATGTTCGTGTGTGTTGGAGGAGGTGCTCTGTGAGGAAGTGGCAGATTTTTTCCGGTTGTGTATTTCGAGCTGGTTCCTTCAAAATTACCGACCCCACCTTTAATTATGTGACGTCTATGTTTCCTGTAGATATGTGAGCCTTTGCAGACCATTTACATGCACACAAACCTATGTCACACTACAGGAAAGGGAAAACCCCAAAAAGCTGTTGGTAGCTTAATTCTGTGTGCATACAAGTATCCATCCTGTCTCGTTGCCTTTGTGCTTTTCTACTTCTGTTTGAAACACACATCCAGAAGAGTCTTTAGAGACACTGGGATGAACTTTGTTTTACTTTACTGAGGTCATTCAAAAGTTGACTGGAGTGCTCAGAAGTGGACAACGGCAGCAACTTTCCAATTATCTCAGCTTTGTGACGCCCTATAGGTGCATATGCTTCACACAACTATTACTCGCAATAACAGAACCATTATGTGTGACTGTTTGAAGCCAAGTGTAGAACGTTTGGTACGGCAGCGAGGCGTTAAGTGTAGAAACTGTGGAGGTCGAACACCCAAACGCATTTCAATCACATGTATTTCACTTCCCACATTGGCAACTCTAAACAAGAAGACGCTCTGTCTGCCTCGGTCTCACTGGACTCCGAAAAGGAGGCGTGGGTCGGAGTAGAACCGGAGTTATTCTCCTCGGTGTCAGTGGGA
The DNA here is from genome assembly GCF_902827115.2 of Pseudochaenichthys georgianus. Lineage (NCBI taxonomy): Eukaryota > Metazoa > Chordata > Actinopteri > Perciformes > Channichthyidae > Pseudochaenichthys > Pseudochaenichthys georgianus. The sequence continues at coordinate 39,837,052 of NC_047508.1, forward strand.
CGAGCGGATTCCTCTCTCCCCCTCCTAATGAGACATAAAGTGCCATTGTTTACCTGAGCGATACCACAGAGGTCCGTCATGTCTCATATCTCTGCAGCCGCTGCTCCTAAAAATACATTCAGACGATCCGGGATATAAAAAAGGAGCACATGTGCAATTTGAGATTCAAAGCAGGGATGGATTTTATTTTTAGTGCCTGCATTTCTGCGCCTGCTGCGGTCTGGAAGTTTCTAGTTCATAGGCACATTTGCATCTTGGGTAATAAATGCCGCTGCATCGCCCGCCGGGGAGGAAGTGTTCGTCTCTTTGAAGCTTCAATGAAGGGATAAGTTTCTGAGTCCTCTGGAGATTTTGTTGACACGACACGTGGCTTTGACTTAAGACTTGAACGGTTGAATATATATTTTTTATAAAGATATATTTTAGGCCAGAGAGTGCATTTATTGACATTACTTGAAACTGAGCTATCTGGCGGCCCTACTTTCTTTATTTGTCATCACATTAGGATACATCTTGACTTGAGGCTATTCTACTTCCAAGCGTACTGACTATAGGCTAGTAACCCAAGCCCTAAGTGCTACCATTTGGACTGTTTGTGTTATTTCTCACGGATAACACAAAGCCAACACACAGCTGTTGAACCTGAAACAACCCAATCCTCTGCCATCTAAAATGAATCCGTCATTTTACGAGATCTATTTCCAATTCTGCTTCTCGCTTCCTCCGTCTTCCATTCCTCCCACTGGGATTCACAAGATTGTTTGCAGAGTAATTTTGGCCGTAAGCTAAATGTGCCGCAGTGTGTCGGCAGCACAACGGCAGCAGCTGCCAGGCCTTCGTCGGGGTCAGAGTTCAGAGACAATTTGACCGAGCGCACAGCCCGAGATTCAACGGACAGATTGAAGTTTAAATATATTATTTGTTTTGCAGTTGAATATGAGAAATCAGGGGATAAGCACGACAGGCTTTGTCGACTGATAGAAATCAAATAGACAGAAAAAGTGTCTGGAAATGTTGTTGTTGTTGTTGTTGTTGTACATTTCAAGTTAGAAAGATAAATGGAGTAGGGTCTTGTAGCACCTTTTCCTTGAAGAAAGGCACTGGCAGGTTGATGGGGAGCTCCTGCTCTCAGCATCTAATCCAAAAGCTCAAGTCAGGACACTCAATCTTTTTCCTATTTTCACATAAACAAGTACACACTCTTCTCTTTCATGGAAATTAGTCAAGGCTACTAAATAAATGCTATTGCTTCCTTTGAACCTGCGACTTTGATGCTTACATAGATGAATTGATCGACCACGACATGTACACTGTACAACCAGCACAGCCCCTAGTAGACCGCCCTCCCCTACACACACCACAACACAGACTACATCACCCCTTGCTGCTAAATACCAATCAACTATGTGCAATATATATATATGCCGTTAATAACTGTAATATATACCTGGCTGCTAAATCCTTAGAACTGTTACCGGATTTATTTTGAAAAGGTCCTTCAGCATAATGTCTCTGAAAAGGTGTTTCATATCACCGTCTCTGCCGGTTGGATTGCTGCGGGGAAACATGAACTAGACTCTATTCACACAACAGTTGCTCCCATTCAGCTGCATGTATGCAGGGCCGAGGTGTGTGTGTGTGTGTGTGTGTGTGTGTGTGTGTGTGTTTGATTTGTTCACGCTCACAGTTGTGACCACTCTTAATGATCTGGATTAGCGCAGTAGATCACCCGAATCAAACGTGAGAGCCAGTGCTTTGATTTAGTTAATTCAATATCGCGGGGTCGGATCAGAGTGCAATTTGTTGTCGCTGCGTGGCCTTCAGAAGCATTTCCTTTCCTCAATCTATAAGACGCCCTTCTGTCGGAGTCAAGTGGGAGGTGTGTGTCCCTGTGTGTGTGTCCCTGTGTGTGTGTGTGTGTGTGCTGTTTTCATCTCCGTCTCACCCAATGCGTCTCCCTCTATTTGTTTGTCATTGCATCTTTGGCTGTATATTTGATACAACTTCTCTTTCACAGATATTTATAGATATTCTTGCAAACCATATGAATCTAACACAGCCTCTGAAGATCTATAGGATAAAAGCTGAAGCGTAACATTTAAAAAAGCTCCATATTTCCAGTTGCTAACTCATTCTTTGGTTATTTCATTATTTAAACTCTTTGCTATCTTCCTTTGTTCTTTCTTTCTTGCCAGCTTTGATTCAAGTCCAATTGATGAGAGACACACACACACACACACACACACACACACACACACACACACACACACACACACACACACACACACACACACACACACACACACAGTTTGGGGCCCGTCAGGATGTGTGAAGTGTTTTGGATGTGAATGCAGTGTAGACTTCTCTTCCATCAGCGTGCCAGGCTGTCAGTCCCTCGCTGTCCAACTGAAAGCTCCACACACACACACACACACACACACACACACACACACACACACACACACACACACACACACACACACACACACACACACACACACACACACACACACACACACACACACACACACACACACACACACACACACACACACACACACACACACACACACACACACACACACACACACACACACACACACACACACACACACACACACACACACACACACACACACACACACACACACACACACACACACACACACACACACACACACACACACACACACACACACACCATGTATACATCACTTCAGGGGACATTACATTGACTTACATGCATTTCCTGGAGACTTATCCTAACCTTAACCAACACATGCCTACCCCTAACCAAGTCTTCACCCTAAAATTAATGATCCCCCTTATGGGGACCTCCAATTTGTCCCCATAAGGGAAGCCAGTCCCCACACGTGACTATGTAAACAGATGTAGGTCCCCACAAGTATAGTAAAGCTAGACCACACACACACACACACACACACACACACACACACACACACACACACACACACACACACACACACACACACACACACACACACACACACACACACACACACACACACACACACACACACACACACACACACACACACACACACACACACACACACTATACTTGCAGTACACACTCTAATCTCTTTCTCTTGCAAAAGCCCACCATAAAATCCCACCGCTATTTGGAAAATGTATTGCATTGGGCAAAGAGTGGGGGCTTATTTAAAGCCTCATCTCGTTGTTACCATAGCAACACAATGTCAAGAAGCGGTCTCTTCAGGGCCCCGGCAGCAGTGGACGCCACTCGGCCTGTGATTGGCTGTGATGGACATCTCTATTACAACAACTGCCTCCGAAATACAGACACAATCAGGACTGAAGGATCCCAGTCCTGAGAGTTGATGGAGCTGCAATTAACTTGCGGAGCAGCTTTTTAACAGCGTGTGTCTGCGTAGCGTCGTGATGGGGGCGGGGGGCGGCAGCGGTTGGGAGGGGACACGAGCTGGGACAGTGTGAGAGAATAGAGAAAGGAAGACGATGGTGAAAAAGAGATAAATGGCCAAAAAGAAGTGTGAAATTCAGGATGTTGAGGGGGAAAAGCCATCGTCAGAATCAAAATTAGATATTTATTCCAGGGGGAAATTGGCAGTTGCCTCCTTAACAATGAAATAAAGAAATATACATGATAAGAATATAGGTATAAACATAAGACGTTCAAGTAAGAATATGCAATAAAAAGTGATAAAGAAATTCTAGAAAGACTTTTCAATAAAACATCTCCAACAAAGGATCAACTAAAATAGAATAAAAATATACAATGCAATATATATACAGTGGCGTTTAGAATGAAAGACATGAATGCGGGTTTGGCTGCTGATGGTGAAATAGACCAGTGACGGTCTGACGGTCTGAGGGACGATGAGAAAGAGAACAGGAGAAAAAGCACACAGAAAAACAATGCGTTGGATAGAGAGTGTTGAACTCCAGTCCGGAGGCGTGGCGGAGCAGAAAGGTCAGGCGCTGCTTTGAGGTTGTTTGTGTCCGAGCCTGCCGGGAAGCTCTATAAATATCCCACATCGTACTTCTGAGGGTCACGAAGGTTGATAATAAGAACATCACCCCAAAGAGAAGGGCAGCGACAGGGAGTCAGGTGGCGCTACAGATTACATTAATGTGCTTTTAAAGTGAACACAAGTTGCTATTTAAAGCCAGGACGACAGAAACTCAGAAATACTTTATTCCTTTGTTTGATTTCTTTCCCTTGTAGCGTTCTGTCGTTATCACCTACTTAAGTCGATAACACCTTATGTTATTTGGATTTATTTTAACATTTTGGAATATGCCGAGTATTGCAATCATGTATATTGTTGTCACAAGCTTTCTCCTACTAATACTACAAACTATTAGGGGTGTTGAAATTAATCGTTTCTACGAAGCATCGTGAACCGCACGTGGGCGATTCTGCATCGATGCAGGGACATAATCGATTAAAGCATAGTAACGTTTCTTCCTCATCTTCCGGCCGCGGCTTTACAATAACGTTTTTTCCCCCCGTTTTTTTCTCTCACACGAATATCATATCGCTCTGACTCAGAGGTCAGGGAACAGAAGTGACCGCAACACGGAGCAAGCAAACACACGAGCACCAGTCCAGAACCAACCGCAGAACGACCCGCTCTGAATCGGGCCCTGTCGCTGCGGCTCAGACACACGTCGATTTATGTTTTTGAAAAACACTCGTCGTCGTCATGTCAGGTTTTTAATTAGTATAAATAAGGATTTAATTAAGTCTTGGTTTGCAGAGTATGAACGTCCTCTTGCTATTTTCAGACGATAAATACGTTTGTGAAGGCAGGAAGAAAGCTTCCGCGATCACCGTCTCCTCCGTTCCTCCAAACCCCGCCCCCCTCCCCCTGAAAATAATGAGTGACAGGCTGATAGAAACTTTATTAATCACTGATTGAGATGATGAAGCTTGTGTTATTTAACTTAACTTAATCTCATACATTCATGGTTTGTAATTTCATGTCAAGACATTTATGTTGATTTCTGACGCACTTTCTAAATAATAAAAAGGGAGTTCATATTTATCTCGCCGCATGAAAAGAAGCCATGTGCAGTAATATAGAAAATTGATATATCGGGATATCGAATCGTTGACCAGTGAATGCACAGCCCTACGAACTATACACTAAGTTTTTCTTCGTTTTGAGCAACTTCCTGCCAACCCTGACTTCCCTTCCCACAGCCTTGTTTGTGGACTTATGGATTCTGTTGTGATTCACATTCCTACTCTTTTATGCCGCGTGCACCAGCAACGTTCGCTCGGCACGAAAAAAGGTCTTCAAACTTTTCATGATTCTTTCCCACCGTCCATGTTGGTTTAAAGGTTTCCCTTTTTAAATCTCTTTTGTTTCCAAGATAAAGAACAACGCGCCCCTCTATTCAACAGTCTGGAAGCCAACACACATCTAAAGTTTCCAAATAACATTCCTCACACATGTCTTCCTCGTCTGTTGAACCATATCAAGAAAACGCACGCAGTAAAAAAACGCTGACTAATTTCAATAATAGATGTTTTTAATACCTTTTTTCACATTCTCTTTGTTTATCCCATTATACACATTTTAATCTCCTTATTTAATTCCTTAAATGATTTACTGTTAAACCTACTTCCTCTTCCTAACAGCACTGCCTCTTCCTAACACCCCCTCTCACTGGGAGGATCATCTTTGGAATGATGCCGTTTTCAGATCTTCTCTCCGCTCCAGTTATGTTAACTTTGCATTGTCAGCAGAGCTCCACGGCCCTGCTCTGTCAGTACTCTGATCCCCCGTCTGTACGAACAGTATTTATATATTTATATATATATTGCTCGCATAAAATTCCCGTTTTTTTTTGCTTTGTATGTCGGGGGCGGGAGATTCATGTGATTGGTTGTTGGTCGCGTTGCTCGCAAAAAATCCCCAAGCTGTCAGACACGCCCAGCTCCAAGATTTTCAAGATCTTTGAAAAGCTGCTGTGTGGACGGGCCGTCAGGATCCATGTATCCATGTATCACACACAGAGCATCACATTTTACTATGTTCAATCTGAATTTACTTTAAAATTAAAACATCTATATTGATTCTGACTTTTTTCTACATCCAACTCACAGGTTTATCGTTGCTTTGAGAAAGAAGATTATTCATTTAACCCTTTTTAGAAGTGAAGTTATGGTCATTTGTTCTGGGACTGTCCTTTTCGAGCCTGAGACCCGGAACACAGGCTCAGGGCTCAACAGGTTAATGAGTAGTCCTCATGCTTATCCCGGCGTTTATAAATAATTAGCTATAAGAAAATCATTCCTCTTCTTCTCACCTACTTCTTATGAATGAATGAAAGAAATGCAGATAGACGGCATAACCTTGAGCTATTCAGAGAACATTTTCCGATTGTATTTATATATCAACCTTGATGTTGGAGGCTGCAGGATGTCAGTCGGTCTGCTATAGCTCTACAACTGTTGGATGAAGTGAAGGTTTGTGTAGATGAATAAATCCCTCTGACTTTAGTTATCATGTGACCGTTACCTTAGCTCCGAAAGCAGGTCACATGTGTTCACTTGTCCAGTAATAAAGTCAACATCCACTGAATGAATTGGTTTTACATTTCGTACAATCATTCAAGATGCTCAGAAAATGTATCCTACGGTCTTTGGTGATCTGAATTTCATGGTACCATTCAGAGTTCCCGGTCAACATGTCCGTTACAGTTGAAATCTTCTGGACAAAATTTGAAAAGTGCCGGTCAAAGGTCTTCTTTGTTATTTATTGAGCTTTAAAAAATTGATATGATTTGATATTAAACAAACAAATTATAGTGGATTAACTACATTATTCAAAAGTGTACAGTAATTTACAATAACACGGGAATAATAATGAAACTAAACATATCTATAACTAGTTTAGGTATCTTGAGAGGTAATTAAAATAGCTACGTGTGATATTCTAACCTGAAGTGTTTTGTTCTGCTCACCGCTGCATGTGATCATGCAGAGCTGCGTGTCGAGTCTCGACCATAGGGTCTCAACTCGTCAGCAGCAGCTGATCTCTCTCTCTCGTCAGATTAGACTTCACTCGCGTTTATGTCCATATCGATCAGATCCAGCTAGTTCTAGCTAATGATAGGACTACCTGCTTATTAAAAGACAACTAAACAATAAGTGTCGCTATGCAACCGGGCGAGGCCGCAAAGTATAGCGCAGCATTATGCATTTGTTTACATGCCCACCGGAACCCCGAGGCATTACCAACAGATCAACGCACAATCAACCCATCCAGGACATCTCTTTCTCCACATTAAGTGTTAGACATTAGAGTTGACTCTTCTTGTCTGTCACATAGGCCTACTCTTAAGCACCTTGAATTGCTAGTGTTGAAAGGTGCTATATAAATAAACTTGCCTTGCCTTGCCTTTTGTCTGTCGCAAGTTGCGCAACTGATGCGGTATTGCGCTAAGCGGAAATTATTTTGACCGGACGCTTTGACCGGAGAGATTTAGATGTGCCGGTCTTCAGCATATTTGACCGGTCATAGTCCGGTAATTACCGGCTAACGGGAACTCTGGTACTATTTCAGGTTTTGAGTACAATGTCCCTAAAACTATTGTATTGTACGTCATTGTCATCAGCTTTATCTGTGGTTTGTGCTAACTCGCTAAAATGCTTAAAACAGTTGGTGGTAATGGTAAAAAAGTACAGAAAGATAACTCCTAATACCTACTAAACATAAGCATGCTAGCTTGGTAATGTTGAGCTTATTAGCATACTGAAAGTACCATCTAGCTCAAATCATATGATTATCCTTCCTGTAGAGAGGTAGGAAACAAGAGTCTGACTTGTTTGTCTTGAGCACTGTTTTGAAAGTTGTTTTAATTAAGTTTTATTGCGAGCACAACTCCGTTAAAGCGCCTTCAACGATTCCCTGCATTCCAGCAGAGGGGCTGTAGGTGTCCAAACAAAGAGAGGAATTGCGGACGGGGATCAATAAAGCATTGCATTATATATGATCCCTGCACACTGTGGCTGTTAATCTGCAGCGTTGAGGCTCTGCACCGCTGCGTGAGTTACTCCAGCGGCACACTGTACCTCTTAATGTTGACCGTCGCCCACGCAGACGCTGAAGAGCAGCCGGTCGATGGGAAGCGGTGTTGCTATGCGGATTTTATTAACTCTAATACTTCATTTTTGTCCTTTTGTTGCTTTATAATCCTCACTATTGTCAAACTAATGCCCTTATTATCTTACAGTTTGTAATGAAAGAATCCATACAAAAAGACTTATTTTTCAACAATCAGCGCGCCCTAAATAGCCTCTCAAGCAGCGTCTCAATTTGCTCAACACGTCCTATTTGCTGTGGAAGCACAAACTGCCAAGTCGAGGCTAATGTTTTAGTCGGAGCATGCACTTCCGTCATGAGTCTCGGCATTATTCACCCCTCTACATGCTCTTCTGAATCACGGGCTCCACCCTGTTCATGCTAATGCGAACATATTTTCATGATCTGTGCAGTAAGACATTTAACGGGCTCTCCGCTCCTCTGCCTCCGAAGAGGGGCTCTAACTAGAGGCAGCGAGGCCGACGCGTCACATCTGATCTGAACGGAGACAAGTGTCGAACAAGCGGAGACCTGATTTCCATGGAGATATCAGGAAATGCTCATGCATGTGGTCAGCATAATTAGAATGGGATTATTCTCAAAGCACAATGAATGTGGAAGAATGAGCCCTTGTGACCATGGCAACGTAGTAACAAACAGGGGTGGAAGAAGTAGATCTTACTCACTTACTTAAAGGGTGAGTTTTGTGGGTTTTCTTGTAGTGTGTTATATAGGTGTGTGTGCATGTCAATGGTCTGCAAAGGCTACAAATCCACCACTGGTGACAAATATTAAATGACATTACATGACATGTCACTTGTTAGACGCTTTTATCCAAAGCGACGTACATACTCAACACTGTGGGCAATCCCCACAGGGGCAATTTGGGGTGAAGTGACTCCGGGACACAACGACATGCTGACTGCAGGGGGGTTTGAACCTGTGACCCCCTGATCCGAACACCAACGCACTGCGCCACACGCCTCCGTATATATGCATACTATATCACTGTAGTCAATGTCAACTGTGACTGTTATCCGTCTTCAGTACTGCAGCAACATTTTAAATATACATTTGTTTTGATGTTTGAAAACCTTTGTGGATGAACATCCTCTTTTCAACAAGTTAGCGTCCATGCTAACAGCTCTGCGCGTGTATGAGGCGCAGTGTAGCAGCTGGGTGCTAAATGCTAACACGCCTGCAGTGACAATGTTTACAAGATGATATTTACCAAGTTAAATGTTACCATAATCGCCTTCTTAACGAATTAGCATATTGACATTTGCTAATTAGCACGAGACTACAGCGGAGGCTAAGGGGAACGCTGTCAGGTGGTGCGTCAACAAATAAACATTAGAGGCTTCTCAATACTCAAATGTCCCCTCCTCGACTCCCCTCCTCGACTCCCCTCCTCGAGACTTAGTCCCGCCCACAGGAGATGCGAGCGGAGGACCGAGGAGGGGAACCGAGGAGAGAGGAGGGGAAGCAGCAGACGTTTAAAGAAATGAGAACTCCTCTCCTCTGAGCGGTCATATTAAAGCGACGTCCGTTCATTATTACGTGGCAACAGCTGCATCAGCTGTCGAGTGTTTTGTCATATTTTATAATCTCTGTTAGATCAGCTGAACATTGTTCCCCCACATATTTACCTTGAATTCATTGAGAGTGCGGTATAATGAGACAATAACAGGCTACAGATGCGGACACACACACACAAATATATTTATATAAATATATGCAATTTAAAGTATGAGAGCACTCTCATAATAACGTAACACAATCAGAGACTGAAATGGGGAATTGAAATTACGGGCCAAAAGTTGTATTTGCAAGTATTAAAAGTAAGCAGAGGACACCAAACCAACTGAGACCTGTCTGTCCGCCGCATCTGCGCACACATTGTACCACACACACACCTACACACTGTACAGGACATACCTACACACTGTACCACACACACACACACACACACACACACACACACACACACACACACACACACACACACACACACACACACACACACACACACACACACACACACACACCTACACACACTGTACCACACACACCTAAGCTCCTAAAGCATAATCAGGCTACAGCCGTTGTGTATTTTATTATGTGAAGCACTAAATGGTTTTAGAAAAATATCGACTCTTTGTTTGTATCTACTAAACTAAATCAAATAAAGAGAGTAGGCCTGTTATACTGAGTGATATTTATTTTACACACTGCTCTGCTTTCTGCAGGACCTCACAGCTGTTCTCACTGTAAACATCACGTTGCGATGAGAGCAGTTTCTAAAATAATATCCAGGGGATGCATGCAGAGCTGTCATTGGCTGAGATAAGTCCGGCCGTGTGTCACGCCTCCACCGTTCCCGGAAATGCATCCGCGGAGGAGCCGTGGAGGAACCATCAGTGTATCCTCGGTTATAGCTCCTCCAGAGAGCCTCCTCGACGCTCGATCCTCGGTGTGCATTTAGAGAAATGAGACGTCCTTCAAAATGGCGCGCTGAAATTCATTTCCGGGTCACTACCGGAGGACCGAGGAGTCGAGGAGGGGAAATTTGAGTATTGAGAAGCCTCTTTTGTGTCAACGTAGTGACGGTGCTCGAAGAAGCACAAAGGTTATTACAGTTCAACCTGACGGAGACTTCCTTTCCCGCATCACATTTCATGGCGATCTCTCGGGTTGGTTTAGTTTAGTTTAGTTTATTTATTTTTTTCGAGCGTGTAAAACCAAAGAAAATACAAATGAAACAAAAGATGATACAGACATGATACAGTACTATACAAATGAATGCAATAACTAAACGAAATATTTAAATAATAATTGAATAATCTGTAGTATCATTGTCTGATATCAATAAACAACAAAACTTTAGCTAATTACACGTCCGGAAAGGGGTCGGAAGAAGTTTACACTTATTTAATCCGACCCCTTCTCCCTTTTGTTTTTACTTTTTTTTTTTACATTTTAATATACGTTAACATACAATATAAATGAATACCGTAACCTTGAATAATTCATATAATAACGCTGCAGACATCATTATGCACAAAAAGGGCATCGGTGCAGAGGATATTAAAAATGCACATCTGTTCACCTTGAAAACACAGATGGTTAAAAGCAGTTTCTACAAATGAGATTCTACGGGAGGACATCGGTTTAAGGGAAGCTGAATTTGAGCGAGAAATAACCGGATGTTCTGCAGATAAGTGGAAGTGTATTTGTTGAACTTGAAGAGAACACCTGAGAGAAGAAAGCGCTGCCTTGATGCACAGATACTTTGAACTCTTGAGACATGTTTCTGCGCGAGCCATCTGCAATCACGAGGTGGAAGTTAAAACTGTCTCGTTAACATTTCTCATTTAAACTAATAAGCAGAGCTTGCTCCGAGCCTCTTTACCCATTGCTGGTGGAGAGGTTTTAATAATGATGCAGATCATTTGCCGCATCTATTCGGCGCCAAATGGAAATGACGGTTTCCCACTTATCACAATATTCAAACTGTTACCGAGTATTATTTTAAAGGTCCCACGTCATGGCCATTTCTACTGATCATAATTCCATTGTTAATAATAATAATAATTCCTTACATTTATTATAGCGCTTTTTCAATGACTCAAAGCGCTTTACAGATACACACATTACACATATGTTTATACATGCAATGGTCAGATACTGTGGACAATACCCACAGGACCCATCTCTGCTGCCCCAGAGGTCGACTAGAATGAATATATATTGTGCAATTTTCCAAACTCACATTGGTTTCTCACAGCATCTCTGTATAGTATGGGTGTTCACTCTCTGTCCTACACGGCTTGTTGGAGCTCCTGCCCCCCCCCCCCCCCCCCCCTCCCTGTGAGCCCAGTGGCCGTCTGCGAGACACAGCGAAACCCAGCCCGAAACAAACACACACAAAGAGATATGCGAAGAGATATGAGTTAATCAAGAGAGAGAGTGTGTGTGTGTGTGTGTGTGTGTGTGTGTGTGTGTGTGTGTGTGTGTGTGTGTGTGTGTGTGTGTGTGTGTGTGTGTGTGTGTGTGTGTGTGTGTGTGTGTGTGTGTGTGTGTGTGTGTGTGTGTGTGTGTGTGTGTGTGTGTGTGGTGTGTGTGTGTGTGTGTGTGTGTGTGTGTGTGTGTGTGTGTGTGTGTGTGTGTGTGTGTGTGTGTGTGTGTGTGTGTGTGTGTGTGTGTGTGTGTGTGTGTGTGTGTGTGTGTGTGTGTGTGTGTGTGTGTGTGTGTGTGTGTGTGTGTGTGTGTGTGTGTGTGTGTGTGTGTGTGTGTGTGTGTGTGTGTGTGTGTGTGTGTGTGTGTGTGTGTGTGTGTGTACCCCAAATACGTCACTGTACCCAGGAAGAAACAGAGAAATCACCAGCGAGGCGTTCTGGAGCAGCACAGACACGTCTTCTCTGTGTTAGAGTTGTACTCGCTTCAGGGTGCACTTTGAGGGGTTGTGACTCTGCAGACCGTTCACATGCAGAAGCTTCATAACTCACAAGGGGACGGGTAAGAACCGGAAAGCATGACATGGGCCCTTTAAGCTCTACTTGTTTTCCACCTGCTCTTAACTCCTCTGCGTGGTGATGTACTGTTTCGTTTGCACGCTGTTACTAAATTCAAAATGAGCCGTTTCCAATCATGTTTTAGGAATTGGTGAACTTCTGAACTTCTCCATATTTTCAGTTGGTTAAAATGTGGTTTGTCAAATGTTGCACTTTTAGCCCATGTTAACTTGGCAGCATTTTGAGCACCTGCACCTGCCCTCACATCGAGCTACGGTTCACTTCGTCACCATTTGTGTTGGAAGTGTTTCTGGGGGGCCGGCTGGACTTCCCTCGCAGCAGAGTTGTACCTTTTTGTTGGCTGTCGACACAGAGAATGAAACACTGGTGAAGTATTTGTTTTTGGGAGAAACACACTCAGGGTAGGATTAATAGAAATTATCACCTTTCAAAAAGTATCACTATAACATGTTTGCACTGCTCTTATTTCGATGCCAGCACTTAAACCGTGAAGCAACACGACTGCCCTTATCTGAAGCTGCGATAGAACGGGCACTTCCTAAGTGCATTCAGTCACTTGGATGTGGTGACTGTGAGTCACGAGATAGCAAGAGGTCATATATCCCATTAGTACCTTGTTAGCTATCCAGTAGTACATAGCTGTTTCAGGGATGGCACGCGGAGCTCGTGTCTGTCAGGGTCTTGCCAGCAGGGTCTCGGATTGTGAGATTGTTGTTGCTCAGTGTGCCAGCAGTCAGTCCCTCCTCTTCCTCTTCCTCTTCCTCTTCCTCACTGCTGCCTGAGATGATCTTCATTTGACGGGGTCTCACTGAAACCAGAGCTGGGCGGTGGGGGGGGCTGCCTGGCATTATAAAAGCAAAATGATCAACAGCTCCTGAGGTGATGAGATCTTATATAGTCGGCTGCAGCACCCACTTCCTGTCTGAACAAAAAACAAAGGGGGGGGGGAAGACAAAGGACATAAAAACGAGACCGAGTAATACTTTATATAAAACGGGGAATAAGGGTTTGGGGACAGTTGCTCCATTTAAGAAAAAATATATATAAATGTTATATAAAGTAAAATAAAACATGGAATGAATTATAAGAAATACATTAGAAGTCAAATTTAAGAATGTCCAATAATATATATAGTAACATAAAGTAGAAAAACTATAATATAAAAGTATAGAGTATAAAATAGTAAAACAAAATAGAATTTAATATTTACAGAAAAACTATTTAGAGTAAAATGTCCAATAAAAGGTCATAACCATAACAAATAAAATCCAGAATAAAAGCTGAAATACAATTATCAATACTATTCAAAAATAATGATTGTAGTTAATGTGCACAAAGGTAAAATCTAAATAGAATAAAGATACTTTTATCAATGTAAGAAGTCAAAATGAAATACCTAATTAAAGATGAGACAATATCGATTACAAATATTTATAAAAAAATGAAGAATGTGCAAAAACAAAAATGTACATAAGAAGTTAAAGATCACCTTAGTAACGAGCTTCATGTGGACTTTTAGGTCGTAGTCTTTGTGTAAAATAGTCACCCATGTAGTAAACATAAACATCCACATCCACTCTGCCCTCCAGCCTCACTCTAAAGTCTGCACACGGTGTGATGAGGCGACGTGAAAGCTTAACTGTCGCTCCTGAAAATGAAATGTGGCACAAAAGCCTGGCACTGCGGCCGGGTTCTTGCATTGTTTGGTAATAACCCCTCATTACCGTGATGCTGGTGGCAGCGGGCACGCTGGCGGCTTTCAGCTCACACTCTGCCACGGCCTCACATAACTCTGGCTCCACTTAACCTGACAACAACTCTCAGGACTTTCACTCGCCGCCATTTAATCAAACAAGAGGCGCGACGATTCTGAACGCTTTCCAGCCGGAGTGGGAGCGATAGAGAGAGAGAGAGAGAGAGAGAGAGAGAGAGAGAGAGAGAGAGAGAGAGAGAGAGAGAGAGAGAGGTGGACTGTGAGAAGGGAAAGAGGCTGTGTGTGTGTGTGTGTGTGTGTGTGTGTGTGTGTGTGTGTGTGTGTGTGTGTGTGTGTGTGTGTGTGTGTGTGTGTGTGTGTGTGTGTGTGTGTGTGTGTGTGTGTGTGTGTGTGTGTGTGTGTGTGTGTGTGGTGTGTGTGGTGTGTGTGTGTGTGTGTGTGTGTGTGTGTGTGTGTGTGTGTGTGTGTGTGTGTGTGTGTGTGTGTGTGTGTGTGTGTGTGTGTGTGTGGTGTGTGTGTGTGTGTGTGTGTGTGTGAAACCTGCACAGGGGAAGGTGGCAGCAGCATGGAGCTGAACCCAAATGTGTCACTGGGCCAAGAGAGGAATTTACAGGCAGCGGCGGCCTGCTAGGAATTCAGCAGGGGCATGCTGTGTGTGTGTGTGTGTAGTGGTCAGATTGTATTCCATCTCTTCACCCCCTGGCCAGTTATAGGACTGAGCTGCATGCTGGGGCTGCCTCCTCCTCCTGCTGCAGTGCATGCAACACTCACACACTCACACACACTCGGAGGGGGAGCAGCGTAATGAAGTGGCAGCAGTGACACAGGTAAACTCAAATGAATAGAGGAAATAGTTGGTTTTCTTTCTGGCTTCTGCGGTTTATTTATACAAAGTAATGTCCTTGCATTTCTCCATAGTGTTTGCTTTTGCAGTTTAAGTGGCTCAGCAACGTGGAAGTGATTGTGATTATTTCGAGTGCTTTTTTTTTTGTATGTAAAGCCGGAGATTTGCATTGTATAGATTTGTAACTCTAAACATTTCATTGAAAAGCTCAGGTTTTTGTCCAGAAACAGAAAACAATCGTTTGGTCCCGATGCTCGCACCAAGCACGTCTTTTTCTTTATTCTTAAACTCTGTTAAAGAACTAATCGATGCCCAGACCAGTTGTTTCGCACCGTTACATTACGACAGCGCTACAACAACCCTGACTGTCATGCTGCGTGTGAGAGCTGCAGGCATCATCAGGACGCTCTTCTGCCTCTCAGGCTGCTGAATAATCAGAGCAGCCCACTCTGCACGCCGCCAGAAACCCACTGTGAACATGTTTTAACCCACTTCAGTCCTGCAGCCGAAGCAGGGCGATCTGCAGCTGAGGCTCGGGCGACTCAATTACCTGACTGTTATTTACACATTAGGCCAGGCACTAGTGTCACTTAGTACTTGGCAGATAGTGTGTGTGTGTGTGTGTGTGTGTGTGTGTGTGTGTGTGTGTGTGTGTGTGTGTGTGTGTGTGTGTGTGATGGATTTTTTAATGACATTTTTATATAGAGCATATCTTTGGGGCTCTTCATTTGAATTGTGTAAGGGGCCGGCGCATGTTACTCAAACAGGACACATGTGGAGTTCAGTCGGTGCTTTATTTTGCCAAGAGAAGTAATTTGGGTATTTATTGTTATTTAGTTCCGGTTTTCACTCTGGCTTCTGCTTTTAAAGAGGCCCTATCATTGTGTAGTGGGTTTCCAGAGGTTTCTGTGCAATGGGCTAAAGTCCCAATTGTACCATTTTCTAATGTAATGAAATGCAAGATAAATAAGAATGTCTAGTGTTAAGATACAATGCAAACAATTGAACAATGATCGTTCTATAAAAATAAGAAAATAAATGACGTGGGCTTCCCTAACAAAGCTATTCTTTAACAAATATCTTTTGTATTTGCTCACTTAAAACACAGTACTTGTATATGTACAGTATACACAGTTGCCAGTTATTTCCCCTGAAATGCACTCTCTCGTACTCTCACCCACACACACTATGTGCAAGCATCCTCTCTCACTCTCTACTGTACACACTCTCACACACTCAGTTAAACTCACTTCATATCGGTTGGATATCTTGAACACACTAATGGATTATTTTTGAAGTCACACATATTGAAGTTCACTGATCTGGTTACATTTAAAACACATCCTGTACAGAGCCAGACATCATCTACTTCCTAGGAAATTAAAAGCACTGTTCGTAGACGGAGAGGGGGGGTTTCATTTGAGAGGAAATCTACATCTGAAACAACTCGAGGTCCGAACAACTCTGAGAAGTACGAGTTTAACAATCTGTGGGTGGTTTTTAGGGAATGGTTTGGAGCAGGAGTTAAAACAAAGCAGACGGATAATTCAGTTTAACAGGATGTACAGAAACACTTTTTTGGAAAACTATGAGAATGAAGAGAGGTGATTGAAGATGAGAAATGATTGTATATGTTTGTATAAATGTAAATGTATGTAGGAATAACTTGCATAATGATTTAAAGGACAATCCTTGATCAAGTAAGGGGTGGGAATTAATAAGCATTTGCTTCCTCCTGCTCCCTTTCGGACACATGATTTATTATTAATATGAAGACATTTTTTATTTGTTGAATACACAAATATTACCATGAATGTGGGTAAATATTATAACAATACGGTATTCTGTTTTTCACATTTGTTATTTTTTAATCTGTTCGAAATAAAGACTGACAGAAAGAAAGAAACATGCACACTGTGCCGTGAATGACAATGACCTTGCTGTGTTTCCCATAATGCACCGACAGCACTACCCTACCCCCCCCCCTCCCTTACCCCCCCCCCCCCCTCCCTCGCTGCACTTCAAACACATTTTGGCTGGAAACACCCTTTAAATAGCCGAGACCTTGACTGACAGTCCGCCCACTCTGCACATCGAAGAGAAACACAGTGTCTGTTGCACATCTGTTAAACAAAGTCAGGCCCATGGCGGTTTACTTTATCAGTGACGACACTTTGATCAGTCGGGCATCGCAGAAAGGAAATGTCAAAGTGCTATTTGTAGCGTTTTAAACGGCAGTAAATCATTTCCACATACAGATGTATTGCTTGATAATAATCAAAGAGGACATGTTCTGCTCATTTTCAGGTTCATATTTGTATTCGGTGCCACGTGTTTACTTTGGGATTGTAGCCTTTGCAGACCATTAACATGCACCAAAACCTATATCACACACTACAGGACACTTGAACACAAAAACCTTTGCCCAGACGAATCCCCTCTTATCCTACAGAATGTAATCAGCCAAATGTCTTACTGGTAAAATGAAGCTTCTGATTTCTCTGAAGTTGAAGTGAGTTCACTTTGCTCTCATGAATGTTCACTGCTCTCAAGAGCGCTCCTCAGCTTTTATCTCGCATGCTCTTAGAAGTAAATCAAAGTGCACAATTGCAAGTGATTACATCCTGTCTCAAAAAGCATTTGAACTTAAGATAGATGATTCAATCTGATATTATTCATAAAGTGTTACGAGAATTGAGCATATTTCAACTCGCGTCTTTTTATTCTGGCGGTGGTGGCGAAGTGGATAGGGAGTTGGCTTGGCAACTGGAAGTTCACCAGTTCAAGTCCCAACACCATGGGTGTTTCTCAATCGCGAGGATGCTGGTTTGGTAGTCGCGTACTTCCAAGTCACTTCCTTCAGAAACTAAGCAAGTATGCTTCCAAGCCATGGCTTCGGAAAATGAAGAAGAACGGAACAGGTGGAATTCACTCTCTAACGGTTTCAACATAAACTGTACCGAAAATAAATACCTCACGATGTCGATCTAATTATGAACTTGCTTTACTTTCACGGAACACATTTTTGGTGATAACAACAAATGTAACAAAGTAACATATTTACCAACACATGTTCTACGCCACTACCAGTGGCGTTTTTACATGTACCAAAGTGGTGGGGCACATCATAAATCTAATTGATAGATTTATGATTCGAACATTTTAAAAGTAGGGTAGACATGTGGATATTATCCGGCTGAACAAAACGTACATTTATCTAACAGCTACGTTTCCCACAGATCTTCTTTTGAGCTATTTTCTAAAATCCTATGGAGAAATCTCGTTGCTTTTTTGTGGAGGGAAGCCATGCGCAGCTTACTTCCGGGTTTTAGGACGCGTCACTGCAGCTCTCTCGTCTCCTCTTCACACACCACACTTTTCGCGGCACACGTACTTACAGCCAATCAGCTCTGAATTATGTGAGATGACGTATGGTGGGGATGGCAGCTCTGTGCCCCTAGGGTCATTATTTTTTTGCCACACACATTAAATAGGAAAATACTCTGAGCATGCGCAGTGTAGTTTTTACAGTCACCATTGACTTAGACAGTGAGAGGGAGGGGCAGGATCGGGTTTTGTCCCACATGGCTCTAAACAGCTCAATCGGCACACACTGTAGACACTAATTAGAAGAACACAGACTAAAACAGCAATGTACAGACGAATCAGATGATTAAACATGATCTTAAAATATATTTTATATATATTTTTATTTATTTTTTGCATTTTGCTGTGCCCCACCTGCCCCTAATGACCAGTCGCCACTGGCCACTACATACTTACATTTAAATGTGTGCTGCGTCGGTTCAGCAATTCTCCGCAAGGGTTTTTGAAATTGGTCCGTGCGCAAAGCATTGTGGGGATTTTAAGGACGCGAAGTCTACCCATGTGCAGCCTCGAAATTTCCCCCAAACCAAGGACGCGGCCTCGGTGGAATTCCAAGTATGCTGGAGATTGGAACAGTACTTCGGCGGCACTCGATGACGTAGCATCCTTGAAATATTAGCTTGGAAGCCAGAATCCTCGAGATTGAGAAACGGCCCAAGTGCTACCGAGGTGTCTCTGAGCAAGGCACCGTTCAAAATGGCAGCACACTGCTCCTAACTCTAGGATGGGTCAAATGCAGAGAAACCATTTCCCCACGAGGGATTAATAAAAGTTCATCTTCTTTTTTCTTTCTTACCGCCTGCAAAGACCATTATTAGGCAATTTTGGTCAATCAGGTTATCGATCACAAAGATTACTGTCAGCCAATCAGGACTCACTGGGAAGTAGCATCTGAGTGAATATCGGAAAAATCCCCCGGTGACAGTTTGATCTCTGACTACATAGCGACATTGATTTTCAGGATATGCCTACTGTTTTTAGCAATGAATCAAGAGGTAGAAAGACCTTCAGACTTTAATGAAGTATCTAATGATTATTCCTGTTATTGATTCATCTGTTGATTATTTCCGAGAAGGCGGAAATAGTTTTAGTGTATAAAATGTCCCTCGTCGCCCAAAACCCAGGTGCTGTTGTGAAGATAATCAATTCATAATGATGTAAACACTCTAATGACTTCAGTGATTCTCTTTCAGTCAGTCCAGTATTTGATTTAATTATTTCGGCAGCACAACATATTATTTTTCCGTTACTTGGCTACAAGGACAAACGGGAGTAAAGCAGCTGGAGCTCACTAAGTGGTGTCCAAGGGTCACATGACGCAGCAGGTGCAGCGCGAGAGTCGGGATGTGTTGCGGACCACGGCGTGTTTCCGTAACCCGTAGATCCTCCACCAACGTCCTTCACAAATGTCATGAGGAACTGGACGAGGGAAGTCTTTCAAAGTTCAGGAATAAGTTAAAATAGGAGACAAGGAAACTCCTCAGAAAGTTGTAAGAATATTTAATAAAGTAGCGTTTAATAGACGTTACAAAACATTCGTTATTTATATCATTCTGTATTCTTCATCTATTGGTTGCAACGACGAGGGGCGGGTCTTCCTCTTGGCTTCATGGTGACTTCGATTTGTCTCCCGCGAGTAATTATACAACGTCAATTAGTGAGTGTGTTCATTGTATAACTCCGCAAGTCACTCTCCTTATACTCACATACACAACATATTATTTGCTAAAGGCTACAAACAACAACTTTCGCCAAAACGGAAGTCGGGTGTGTCGGAGATGTCGTGACATCCGGTTTCCAGAATAAACCGTGTTATTAATTTAAAGTTACGGCACAGAACTATTGATTTCATTTCTTACACGAGGCACAGAGTCGGACGCAGAGAGCTGACTGCAGATCAGCGGTCAGGATGTTTTGTCAGAGGAAGGTTCGGTTTATTTCCCTCGTGGCGTCGGAGGCCTTTTGACGAAGAAACGGAGAGTGCTCGGGATGCAGGGGAGCTTGTCTGATAAATGGAGATCGATAGAAGAGCAACCAATCAAGAAATGAAATGGGCTTGAAAGGCAGAGCGGGCTCGAGGTTCGTTATATTCTCTCGGATTACAAAGTAATGATCCATTTAGTCTGACAGCTTGTTTGGGTTTTTGCAAATCCAGTGTTATATCTCCTTTTTAGATCTCCCACTGTCGTTGCACAAACCCATCATTCATTTCTTTTTAAGAAACCTTTTATCTTGTTGAATTGATTTGTCATTGTTCAAAATACAAACACATTTTTTAAAATACAGTATAAATCCCATAACTAGGGATGCACGATATTGGGTTTTTGAAAGCCGATACCGATACCTGTCCTGCGTCTCAAGTCCAATAATAAAAAAAGATTTACGCCACTAATTATTTTAACGCGATTAACGCATGTGTATTTTTTTTTCCTTGGCCGCCCCGTAGTTTCAGAGCGCATCGAGTTTAAAATACCGTCTACAAAC
This sequence comes from Pseudochaenichthys georgianus, assembly GCF_902827115.2. Classification (NCBI taxonomy): domain Eukaryota; kingdom Metazoa; phylum Chordata; class Actinopteri; order Perciformes; family Channichthyidae; genus Pseudochaenichthys; species Pseudochaenichthys georgianus. The sequence continues at coordinate 39,858,115 of NC_047508.1, forward strand.
TGATGCTGACAGCCCCGCTCCTGCCGCCCTTTGTGGCAGACCACACTTCCACGCTCACCGGCAGGCACCGACTGGCCATCGGGAGGACCGGGAGGGTGTGTGTGTGTGTGGCCCGAGCGAGAGACCTTACGTGCATTGTTGTTGTTAGCATCTGGCACACACACACACACACACACACACACACACACACACACACACACACACGACACACACACACACACACACACACACACACACAACACACACACAACACCACACACCACACACACACACACACACACACACACACACACACACACACACCACACACACACACACACACACACACACACACACACACACAGTGTAAGAAGTATTGGAGAGCGCTGGATTTGTGAAGAACTCCCCTCTTCCTAAACCACTAATACCACAGTATTGGCAAAACGGGAGCCGAGTGAAAAACAAGCGCCCCTCATCCCAATCCACCCACACCGCAGTATTTTTTTCTTTTTTACCCAAAAAATATATTGTATATTATCGGGGCTATTAATACTGGTATCGGGTTTATCGGGATGACGTCATAATTCCTAATATCGTGCATCCCTACCCATAACGTATGCCTCCAAATGTGGCCCAAAATATTTTCTAAAAATGGCTCCTGATTTGAAAAGGACAGACATTTCTTTTTTTGTAGCTTTCTACTTTTTAAAAAGCCTTTCAATCTGGACTTGTTGTCTAGAATTCATTATTCTATAAAACAATGTTGTATCACAAACACCGTTCTGAATCTTCATCACATCAGCACCTGTGATGGTTTTGATAGAGGCGTATGTTTCCCAAAATCCTATGTTTTCCATCAAGTCTGTAATATCGTCCGCAGTGTGCCTGATCTCCTCCGATTGGTTCAGATCCGTCTCGTGTCCTCTGAAGCAGATGGAGCCGAATGTGTCCGTGCACATTTGGCTTCAGATGGGAGAACTCAAACTGACACTAATGGTGAGAGGAAGGACTCGACAAGTTTGATTAATTTGTGGGATTGATATGTTGCAGTCTGAGGAAATGATTCATGCTGCTGGCGTCAAGCATCGAGCCTAACATCTCTTATAAATGGCAGTGTGTGAACATGAATCTGAAAAACAGGACGGATCCACTTCTTTCCTGCATGGACTGTGTTAGGATCCTTGTTAGGCTGTTCTGGTTCCTTCTAGACTGCTTTCCTGTAAATCACATTAAGGGCCCATGTTGTTTTTGGGATGCACCCTGTTCAATACTACTCAAATACATTACTACTGCATGCAATTGTTTCTTTGAGATTTCCCTATGGGGATGTAAAGACTCAATAGGCCCCGAAAGAACAAACCCATGCATGATGGAAAGACGTCGGAGAGGAGGAT